>NW_015505813.1:160447-175484 GCF_001515645.1 Sinocyclocheilus grahami
AACCACATGTGACGACCCCGGGCTGGACTCCGCTTCGTCCACGGTGAAAGCCGATCCGGCGATCCACAGCGCAAAGTTACAAGACATACATCATACATACATGACATACAGTATTCCCTCAGCAACCAGCACAGATCAGCTCTAGGCATGACGAAGCGGATATCATCCTCTTTTGGAAGACCAAACAAAGTAGTTTCACTTGCACAACGAAACACACAGCGCCTTCATGACATGGTGGCGGCAACAACAATACTTCAGAGAGAATAAAAGTTACACCTTCTTACTTTACGTGAACATTTGGGCGGCGTTATGCAAATCTTCCCACATAGTGATGTAGATATGTGGGGGCGTGTTAGAACGAGCCGTTTTAGGTAGGCGTGGATGACTCTTAACTTTTAGAAAGAATATCTCTTTGGATTTGAGACTTTAGTCTTTGCAACTTTACAGATCTTCTTTATGCACCAAGAGCTTGTAACACTCCAAAGAGAAAGGAAAAATTTAAATCGCATCATATAACCCCTTTAATACTCGGTTGGCAATGTCTAAATTATTGCAATAAAGAAGAGTTTATTTCATTAAAGCAGCAAAGAAAGTGCTATTTTTTGTTTCTTTATTATTACAGAACACAGAACAACATAAAAAGGTTACAAACACACTAATAACAAAAAAACAAAAACAATAACAAAACAACTAATAGCGAAAACAAATTAATAAAGATACAATCAAAATATTCTATTGAAAAAAAGAAAAGAAAGGCATCAAGTTTGAATTTTACAGATGCTATAAGTTTTTCCATAGCCTATTGCAATGTGTTATTATTTAGTAGAATGAACGAAAGGTTTATTAAGAGTTTTTGCTATTTTTATTTCAACATTCAAAATGCAGATTATCTGGGTTCATGTATATATGTTTCAAAGCTTCTATTAAGGTCAAATACATTATAATATGTAAAATTACATTACAATACATGTGTCATACTTATATATAGTAATATAATAATGTAATAATAATATAATTATAAGAATATAGTGATGATAATATAAGTGTTATAATTCAAATGTTTTGAATTTAAATATTTAAGTAAATGTAAGCAGTTCAAGGAAAATAGTTTCATTCTTTAAATAATTATATGACTTGAATATATGAATCTAGACTATTATAAACAAAAGGTAGGTAATGTGTATTCTTTTTTACACCAATAGTGAATAACTTATAGTATAGTAGACTACTTAAATCAAATCCATGGGCTATAAATATCAGTTGTCACTCTGCGTCTCCAAGAGATTTCTTGATTGCGAACAGGTGTGGCAGTAATCAGGCCTGGGTGTGGCTAGAGAAATTGAACTCAGGTGTGATAAACCACAGTTTTAACAGGGGGGCAAACACTTCTTCACACAGGGCCATGTAGTTTTGGATCGTGTTTTCCCTTAATAATAAAAACCTTAATTTAAAAGCTGCATGTTGTGTTCACTTGTGTTATCTTTGACTAATATTTAAATTTGTTTGATGATCTGAAACATTAAAGTGTGACAAACATGCAAAAAAATAAGAAATCAGGAAGGGGGCCAACACTTTTGCACACCACTGTATATTTTTACTGTATTTTTATTTCCTGTTATACCTGGTATGCAGCACTTTGTTTAGCCCTCATGTTGTTATATGCGCTATATAAATAAATTAAACCTTCTAAACTGTATTTTACATCAATTAAATAATTTTACCATCAAGAAGAAAAAAAAAATCCTAAACCAAGTCCTAACTGCTCATCTCCTAACGTAATGTAATTGACTCTATGGCCACACGGGGGCGTCTGGGCTGGGATAGATCCCGCTCTGTCTCGTATTGAGATCAATGCGCGTCTGTGAGTCGTTCCGCGCATCCACACTAGGAGGCACCGCCGCTGCCTGCTATTGTGCTTCCCCATTCACTAGTTCACTCTCAGCACCCCTCAACAACCGGAAGAAGCTGTTTGAATGTGTCATACCATGTAGCACCACACTGAAGTTAAAGTGTCCGACGCCAGGCGTTTGAAAACCAGCTGTCCAGACATGTAGCTGACAAGCCGAAAGACATCTTTAAACCGCCGGTATCTTCATCAGCAGATCAGAAGCGATAATCGATTCGTATTTAAACCATCGTTGTTGATTTCCCTAGAGGTGAGCTAACGTTAATATTATATGACTGGCTTGGGTGAACCCTGAAATATGGCGTCTTTAAAGCTTTGCGTCCAGCAGAGTTGATATGAAAGAGTGCATTGATTCTGTGCTGTTGTAAGTGTTGTGTTGTGATGGCAGAGCTGTCAGATGATGAGCGGCGCACTGACTTTAGCTTTAGCTTTAGCCCGCCGCATTCACACGCCTCCTGTCTGCTCTTCATTCACCCTAAACACCTCGTTCAGTGACAGTCTGAGGGGATTTTAGCTGTTCTTGTGGTTGTAATTACTGCAAGACTTATAGTCGTAGGAAAAGCTTTTGGGGGAATATGTGCGTGACAGGCTGAAGCTAGTTGCTAAGTAGCCTAGCGAAGATTCTGGCTTATGACCTCGCAATGCTATGTGCGGTGTTGGGGGTAACGCATTACAAGTAACGCGAGTTACGTAATCAGATTACTTTTTTTCAAGTAACTAGTAAAGTAACGCATTACTTTTTAGTTTACAAGAGAATATCTGAGTTACTTTTTTTTCTTCCCAATTTATTGATTGACAGCTCTCCTGTCCCCATGTTGAGAGAAATCAGAAGATGTTACTGTAGTTCTAAAATAAATATGCATTAATTCATCTCACTCACAAAAAAAAACTCGGATTCAGTATTCCTTAAAATGAATACAAATAATGCAACTCAGAATATGACGCAAACCTGCAATAATTAAATGTTAAACAACACATTTATCTTCTTATTAAATGTTAAACAACACATCTATTTGCTTCTGACCTTCGATGATCCAGTTCAACCGTACTAATAAGCAAAAATTACTCTTCTTCTGCATTCTACTGTACGGACGTAAATGTACTTTCCCTTCAGCCTGAGGCGCATTCATTTCACTTTTGGTGTGAAAAGGCTTTTATATTTGCCAAAAAAAATATATATATTTTAAAAATAAACAAGAAAGCCCTGTCCAGATTTTAAAAGTAACATAACGCATTACTTTCCATAAAAAGTAACTAAGTAACGTAATGAGTTACTTTTTTATGGAGTAACGCAATATTGTAATGCATTACTTTTAAAAGTAACTTTCCCCAGCACTGGCTATGTGAGTATAGTCAAAGTTCCTTTAAATATAGTCTTTGGTATAGTGTACATAATAAACATATTGCTAGTAATAATAATTATCCAGATTAATTATTACTTCTAATAAGTATTCGCTATCTGGAATTCCCAAACTATTTTATATACTCTTTTGCTCGTTTACGGTTCTTTGATGTGGGTTTATGGTCACGTGACATGCAGGTAAACAAATACACTACTTCATATTTCGTGATGAGTGTTTTATTTTGAAATTATTTTTTTAAAATATTGTTGTTATTATTATTATTATTTAAAAAGAGGTCCGCAAGGGGTCTGTGGAAATATTTAGCAAAAAAAGTGTTAAAAAAATAATAAGTTAATTAAGAAATAAAGTTAAGATTACAAATAAAATAAGATTACATATCAAAAAATTAAGACAATGTAAAATTAAGAAATAATAAAAATGTCAAAATAACTATATCAGTTAGTAAGTAAATATAGTAATAATGAATATAAATGTAATGTGATAATATAACCTATGTAGAAATGTTTTCCAAACAGCATTTATATAGAAGTTAGTTGTTTACACAAGAAACTATATAGATGCTTTTTAAATTGTAGAATTTTAGGATGGGGATCCCGCACAAGCGGATGATCATATTTGGGGGTAAACATTAAAAACCCCTTATTTAATTACTTGTTAACTTTGCATCAACTCGCAAACCCCAGTTTGAGAAACCTCACCATAGATTATATAGTAGTCTTGTAAATAGTGTCTGTTGTAAACCTGGTTAGTCTGTAGATTTGTAAAGATAAAACTTTATGATGTTTTTATTTTTTTCAGTTTATATAACGTTAAAGTGCTTTGAGATTGTAAAGTATGTGCAGGCCATGCAGATTTTGCATGCATATGCTGTCCTGTCACAGATATTCATTAGGCTACAGGTTATAGATTGAGCACTGTAACGAATCAGCTCATGGGAAATATGAATAATTAATCATAACTAGTATATTGTGTGTTTGAGTGGTCCAGACGCTACAGCACTTAAGACTCAGACAACATTTGTTTTTGTGTTTTTATCAATGCTTGTAGATTTATGTCAGAAGTTTAAGACACAGCAGTGTTTTTCGTTGTTTGTCATTTCGCAGTACATGTCTCGACCTTCGCCCTGAATTACACTTAGTAACCACAAAGACTTTTGTACACAATTTAGAAAATTAATGACAAGTGTTGTACAGCTGCTCTTTCTTTACATTAACATTCACAGGAAGTAAAATAGGAATTGAGAATAAAAAAAGATTGTAATTATTAAATGGAACATCTTGTACACCACATTACCCTTGTGAAAACATATGCACTTATAGTGTAGACCTCAAATCTTAAAGAGAATACAGTTTCAGTACTTATTTTCTTAACAATCTTAAGTACACTTTCACAAAAATGCACTTTGTAATAATGTCAAACTAAAAGTTTTACTTTAAAATGTTGATATTCTTTAAATGCATAGCATTTTTTAACAAGGGTAGACTTCATAAACATGGTGTTGTTTCACGCTGTGCAATAATGTAACATTGTGCTGCCTGTTGTTTTCATTGTGAATGATATTAATAGTTTATATGTTAGCAGTGAGCAGTGTTCATATTAGGGCTGCACGATTAATCAAATGCGATTGCCACGCGCATTTTGATAGTAATGCCGGTTCTGTAATCAGCAGGAAATCATCATCACGTGTTTTCAGATGGAGCAAAATTTACTATTCTGAGCCGTAGTTCACTGACAAGTTACGCAAAAAAAATCGCAGATGATTTTATTGCGCGATTATGAAATCGTTCACAATAATGACAGCTGTTTGCATAGCTTCTCAGTGAACTACGGCTCTGTGAAGTAAATGCTGCTCCATCTGAAAGCATGTGAAAATACCACATTTAATAACATATTTTTACTCCAAACTCGCTTCATAACGTCAGTCGAGTGAAATAAATCCTTCTGTGAGATGATCTGGCTTCTTACACAGAATAAGGCACGCAACATATTTCATAGTATTTAAGCAGTGATAAAGGCATTGCATTATAAATATACTTTATTTGAATGAAAATTATAATAATAAGAACTCAGATAAACCGTATTGCCGTAGTCGTGTGTTTATTAGTCACTTTGAATCAATGAAAGCAGTTGAATCTTCTGTTTATTCAGCTGCAGAGAGGCATTTTCTGGGTTTCTTCTGCGAGGCGTATTTGGAGTTTCAGCGCGAGAGCGCCCTCTGGCCTTTGGATGGAGATTTACTGTTGATCACAGAACCATGCTTCACTGAAAGATACGCATGACAATCGCAGCTTCTGTCGAATCGCGATCTCGATTCCATTTCGATTTATCGGGCAGCCCTAGTTCATATACAGTTTGACACATGGTCAGAGTGACTGATGCATTGCTATTGATATTTACTCAGCATTGCCCGGGTCTAACTTGCTTCTGGTCTAATACTTATTCTATCCAAGACAAGTGTGTGTACTACAGTGTGTTCATTTTGGCCGTTTGGACAATACGGCATCTGTCCAGTGGGTTTAACCCTGTTACAGTTGTCGCTGTTATGCAGAATGACAGATCAGGGCAGAGACACACAAACCCTCTTAGGGTGCTTTCACACCTGGCTCGTTGTTTCGGAACCTGGCACGTTTCCCCCCCCCTTAGCTCGGTTCGTTTGGGCATATGTGAACACGGCAATCACACTCGGATCCGTGCCGAAAACAATTGGTCCGAGATCGCCTGAACGAGGTGATCTCGGCTCGATTGAAAACGAACTCTGGAGCGGTTCGGTTGTAGTGAGAAAGCAATCCGATCCAACAGACCAACGAACCAGGCTATCTCCAATGTATGATGGGTAATTACGTAAGTTCCGTGAAAAGCAGTAGACGGTCCCGGCGTCCCAGTGTGCATACTATCCATCCTGTCTGCCCTAAATAGTATTGAAAATTACTAATATCACATAGAATTTAGGATGGATTTGCACATTGGGACGCAGGCGTGATCTGTGGGTGAGCACGTCTTCGCCATTCAAAATCAAAGCACGCATTTTATAATGCCGTCTTATTGCTCTTCTTCGTAGTAACTGTTAGGTGCATTTTAAGAATGTGTTCCCGACGAATCCGGGACTTCTGTTCAAAATGATAAATTGATATAATGACAGCTACAAAAAAACAACAACAATAAGTAGGGCTGCACGATAAAATCGAAATGGAATCGAGATCGCGATTCGACAGAAGCTGCGATTGTCATGCGTATCTTTCAGTGAAGCACGGTTCTGTGATCAACAGTAAATCTCCATCCAAAGGCCAGAGGGCTCTCTCGCGCTGAAACTCCAAATACGCCTCACAGAAGAAACCCAGAAAATGCCTATCTCTGCTGCTGAATAAACTGCTTTCATTGATTCAACGTGACTAATAAACACACGACTGCGGCAATATACGGTTTATCTGAGTTCTTATTATTATAATTTTCATTAAAATAAAGTATATTTATAATGCAATGCCTTTATCACTGCTTAAATACTATGAAATATGTTGCGTGCCTTATTCTGTGTAAGAAGCCACATCATCTCACAGAAGGATTTATTTCAAACACTCGACTCACTTTATGAAGTGAGTTTGGAGTAAAAATATGTTATTAAATGTGGTATTTTCACATGCTTTCAGATGGAGCAGCATTTACTTAACAGAGCCGTAGTTCACTGAGAAGCTATGCAAACAGCTGTCATTATCGCAAACGATTTCTTCGATTTCAGAATCGCGCAATAAATAACTTGTCAGTGAACTACGGCTCAGTGTAGTAAATTCTGCTCCATCTGAAAGCACGTGATGATGATTTACTGCTGATTACAGAACCGGCATTACTAACAAATTCCGCATGACAATCGCATTCGATTAATCGTGCAGCCCTAACAATAAGCCTTCGAAGCTGTTGTCATTCCATCTTGACGGATGACAGCTATGAGCGGAATTCTAGAAAATAAACCGTGGAACTTTGACCAATGAGAGGACCGTTTACTCAAACGTGACATGTATTAACAATTTTGGTCCGTTTAGAAACTTTGCCGTGTGAAAGCAAACCGCACCAAGAATAAAAAGCAACATCGTAATAATTCAGAACAAAGCAATCGATATACATGTTCTTATAGGCTAGATGTGTCTGTTTTCTGTTAAAGATTAAAAACAATTATCGGAAAATGAACAAAACAATGTTTTGTCAGGCGGACATTTTTAACTTTCAGTGAACTTTGTGTTACAAAATTATATAAAATATAAAAAAATGTCCATTTAACAAGCTGTATTGCTTTTCATAAGCAGTATTAAAGGAATAGTTAAAAGAATATTTTTTTGTGGCTTAAGGCATATGATTCATCATTTACTCATCCTTATGTTACAGAACTGTATCCTTCTGTGGAACAAAATAGGAGATCGATGAGAGGAAGTGATTATAATGGCGAAGCATCAAAAGTACCTAAAAGGATAATAAAAATAGTTCATATGACTTGTTCTATGCTATATCACACTATATTTATCTCAAATGTGTCTCCATTGGCGACTTGTGTTTGAGTTTTAAGGGGATGATCTCTGATTTCATCAGGACGGCTGAGTGTTCACACTATAAATGATGTGTTTTTAATAATCGGATCCCAGATCCTAGATATTTAAATAGTAGTGTACACTAATGTGTTCATCTATCTCTCTCTCTCTCTTTCCAAAAGAGTGATGTTGGCACCGTCAAGCAATGATTGTCCACACTTGGACTGTGTGGGGGAGATCACCAAGGAAGAACTCATCCAGAAGTCCCATGTGAGTCTCCACCAAGACCCAATCGCACCCTCATCATATTATTGCTTCCACCCATTTCTCATAAGCCAAATCTAGAGTGCATTATTAACAAAGTAATGACCCTATTACGGAGTTTGCGAAGTTGCCATAGGCACTAATAATGCGTGGCTGCCTCACATATAAGAGCTTAGGCTATAAACAGTTTATGCTGTTGAAAAGAGTGTGATGGAATCAATGTGCAGTTGTGTGGATGCTTTATACTTTATTGTAGTTTAAAAGCATTTGCGGTTGCCATATAATTGCTTATCAGATTGTACCTTTATTAATAGAAGAGTTTTTCCATAATGTGTAATATGGGCTCCATTGCATATGTACACAACCATTCAAAAGATTGAGGTCTGTAACATTTTTATGTTTTTGAAATAAGTCTCTTATGCACAACAAGGCTGCATTTAGTTGATCAAAAATGCAGCAGAAAACAGTAATATTTAAAACAATTTCAAATAACTTTTTAATGTGATTCCTGTGATGGCAAACTGAATTTTTAGCAGCCATTACTCCAGTCTTCAGTGTCACATGATCCTTCAGAAATCATTCTAATATTCTGATTTGGTGCTCATGAAACATTTCTTATTATTATCGATGTTGAAAACCATTTTGCTGCTTAATCATTTTGTGGAAGCCATAATACAATGTTTTTTCAGGGTTCTTTGATGAATATAAAGTTCATAGGAACAGTTTATTTTAAATCTTTTTAACATTAGAAATGTTTTTACTGTCACTTTTGAACAATTTAATTATCCTTAATTTAAAAAAAAAGTATCATTTTAAATTAAAATAATTAAAAATAATCTAAACTTTGAAACAGTGGTGTACCTGGCATAAAGACTTGATAAGACACTTAAAGGGATAGTTCACCCAAAAATGAAAATTCTGTCATCATTTACTCACCCTCAAGTAGTTTCAAACCTGTATGAATGTCTTTGTGAAAGCTAGTTCATAATGAAGAGTATAATTTCAATCTCTCACTCAGAATGGCTGTTCATATGTTGGCTGTGGGGAATCACATGCGGACCACAGCACTGTCCACTCTCAGGTCAGTCATCTTATTCTTTGTTTCTACCATTTCTGTGCAATAACTATTCAAATCAATGCACTTTGTGTATCAACAACTATTTGTATATTTATAATATTTTACTGAATTTTATTTCATATTTAAAATAAATATATTTGTTACTTACAGCTTAAAGGGATAGTTCACCATCTTTTGCTGGTCCCCATTGACTTCCATAGAATGGAAGAAAAAAAACACTATGCAAGTCAATGGCGACCAGCAACTGAAGGTGAACTATCTCTTTAAGATGTTTTCACCTACAGTGAGCTGTCATTGTACATTTCAGACATGATTTGTGACCCTTATAGCATTACAGCTTTACGATTACTTTTGTTGGCCGATTTAGACAGGTTTATCTGATCCCTGATCACATGTGTCACTCTGTTGATTTCTGTTATTGTCATTGTGACTGGAGGCTTGAATTATGCTATGAATCGCTGAAGTGTGCTTTGAATTGCAGGCTGGCCTGTGGATGAACTCATCCATTATTAATCAGCGCTCCAGTGGGGATCTCCCTTCCCACTAAAGCCCATTCTGATTACCCATTACCAAAATCCCACAATGCTCTCAAAACACCCTTGTGTCTGTGTGAAAGCGACTGAGAGAAGACAGAGCCATCAGCTATACTTCCGCCACAATAACCTGCATATGCTGAAGTAAACAAAATTCAGCCCATGTTTTTTCTTCCACTAAGTTGTTTTCCTCTAGCAGGGTGCTTGTGGGTATAGAGCGCTGCGGTGATGATGTGTTTTTGTATGTGAACACAAAAGGTAGCATCACTCTGGTTGCCTCGTCAAAAACCCAATAAGATTTTTCCATTGGCTTTAGGAGTATTACAGAAAATAAGCTTTGTGAATAATGAAAGTATATGATTCTTAAACATTTTGTTCATAAAGATAATCTTCACTGATGGACACAACATTTGTGAATTTTAAAGTGCCCCTATTATGGGTAATGAAAGGTTAATATTTTGGTTTTGGGAGTCCCCAACAACAGGTTGACATGCATGCAAGGTCAAAAGACTCTTTCATTATCTTATAATATGCACTGATTTTTACCTTACTTGCTCAACGACTCCCAAACCTTTCGCTCAACGATTCATTTCTCCAAACCCCTCCTTTGTGTGATGCTAATCTGTGGTGATTGGTCTAATTTCCATTTCATCTTGCCTGTAATGCCTGATAAAGCAGCATTTGTGAGTGCTAGTGATGCGCGGATGGCGGGTTATATCCGCGGGCGCTGCGGATAATCCGCAGGTCGGGTAATAAAAAAATGCATTCTGATTATTTGCAGGTGGGTCGCGGGTGGATAAAATAAATCATTAATGATGCAAATATTAACTACGTTTTCTAAAATCTGAACGTGTTTTAAATAGGCTACAGAAATTGAATAAACTGTAAATTAACATTAAAAGTTATTCAACAAAACAATATTTAGTCAAGAGCAGTGAGGGTGAGTACCGAATGGCTTAAAAGACTTGGAAAGAATACATTTTTGTGACGATGCAACAATTCTGTCAACTGTCCCGAAACGCGAGCTGAAGTCTTCTATCGCAGCGTGCAGCAGCTCTAGATGCGTCGATGTGAAGAGAAAGCCAAAGAAAGAAGACGCGGTACAGCTGAATCACTCGCTGATTTCATCTGATGGTTTGTGTGCATTTATTTACTCATCTAACGTACACGCTATATTGAATAAAAGTTTTGCAGCAATTTCCCTCATTTTAAAGTCGAAAGCTGCGGGAATGAGTAATGCAATGAATGCGCAATCCCGTAAACGAAATTCAGGACCTGATTTAACCGAGAATTGTGAAATAGATTTTCATGATTTTTCAAAAACTTTCTGGGTCTATTTATTATTTTATTTACTTTTCCAGGCCTGGAAATTGCTATTCAATAACTTTTCCAGGTTTTTCATGACCGTACGAACCCTGAATGTGATGATCGGGTTGCGGGTCGGGTGCGGTTATCTAAATCAGACAAAAATACAGGTGCGGGCGGTTGGCGGGTGGATCATTTATTTGAAGCTGCGAATTCGGGTGATGTTTTAGCTCATCCGCGCCTCACTAGTGAGTTTTTACCGCTCCAAAAGCGGCACCTAGTGGCAAAGAATGAATTTGCATTTTCATTCAGACCAACGTGAAAAGACCAACAAGTGGGTGTGGGCAATATGCTAATGTTTCATGTTGACGTCAATATGAAACGGCTTGGGATTCGTTTTAAAAACGACTTGTTTCAATAATTCAAAGTGGACTCTTTCTTTTGAGAGACAATACGTTTATACACAGTGCACTTTCAGATTTAAAACTTTGCAGGATGTTTCCATTTTATTCGAGCTGTGTTACACACTGCATGAAAGGTAATTTTCAAAAATCCATAATAGGGGCACTTTAACCTAAATGCAATCGGCAGAAGTAAAAAGCTAAACATAGGCTATAAATGAACTATACAGCTGTTGCATCACTGAAACACAATAAGGCTGTATAAGCAGACTAGTGAGTAGAGGTTTCCTGTTCAGTGTGATGACGTTTAATGTCCTTTACTGAGGACATTGTAAATCCTTTACAGATTATAATTCTGATTTGCAAAAAGGTCTAATATTTGATATTATTATAATATTTGATAATGCTCAGTTCAAAAATATAAAAACAACTTTTTATTTTCACAAAATAATTTTTCAGATGTTTCCACTTTAATTCACTTAATCAAAATAACAAAAGCAGTCAAATGTCAAAAGTTTTGGATTTAATGACAAAAAGAAGTATTCAATATGTTTAATTTAACTTAAAAACAGTAAAAAATTGAAAAATATGTTTGAATACTCCATGTAAGGTCAAATCATTAAAAACAAATCCATGTCTGTATCCACAGATGTAGCAGAAAAGTTCTGGGTCATGTTTGCATTTTCTTCTGTCACTGGCCATAATTCTAACCTTGAAATCAGGATTAGGCATAAAATAATGTCTTGAATCATTCATGCGTGTAAAAATCAGCAGAGAATTCAACAAATAGTTGTAACCTGGCTCAGAGGAAGATAGGAATCATGTCTTTGTGTCAGTTTATGGTGATTGAGGGATGACACAAGTCGTATTACTTTAACAAATGGCTGTTGAAAGGAAAATGCTACAAAATGCACGTCATATGTGCCACGCTAGAGCAAAAAAGGCTGTATTTTTGGAATCAGCACCCCAAAATTAGTAAGAAAAGAGTATTGAATATCATTCAGCAAGTAATATGTAGGCCGGTTTTATTATTATTTATTATTTAATCTTTTTTTATTTTGGATTGTGTAAACTGACAGGATCATGAGTGCACTGGGCGTACCACAATTTATAATGTAGATGAGTTTTCTAGTATGTTATCCTTGCTGTGCTGTGAGTTCAAATGGATATGGGCATGTATTACATCCGATCCATCACTGAAATGGTCAGAGTTGTAGATTTTTGGCAGCGTTTGTATATTGGCACTGCTCTCATAAATGTTTTAATGCCCCTGTCTGGCTGCAGTTGCACCAGTTCTAGTGCCGCAGTGAAAGCCAATCCAGACACATGAATAATGTAGAGACCCGTTAGCCACCGCTGTGTGCTTGCCCTGGCATCACGTCGCCACTTCCCATTTCCCCTGGTTCGTTTTCACTCTTGCTGCAACACACGTGTTTTGCCCTGAATTTTGAAGAGTCTTTCTGTTGCATTGTAGGTTTCATATGTAGGGAAAGAGCTCGGCACTCTGACTGCCTTTATTTAGGAAGTAAAAAGGCACTGATATAGAAATTTTGGCCTAATAACTGGCAGCTGATATTTTAAATCTATACTGTTTTGTGAGATGTTAATAAAAAACGTGTTAACAATAAAGCTTCAGTGCAGAACTTGACATGTTTTAAATCATTCAAAACCATTTAAACATTTTCGGCCCAGTGGATTCTGATTGAAAATATTCATTCAAAGGCCAAAATATAGTCTGTGATTTAAAAAATTTTCCGTACAAACCAGTTGCAGGGCGATCACTAGTTGATTTCAATTGAATACATAACAGGGTTTGAATGCAGCCCCCTGCAAATGATAAAATTACACCACTAGGCTCACTAGACTCATGACTCACAGTCTTTAAATGAAATCAGTCATCAAAGATGGGTAATTGGCTAACAAAAAAAAGTTTTCTGGATAAATTGGGGATTTATATATATATATATATATATATATATATATATGAGAAGAGTTTGGTTCCAAAACGCTATAAATCCATTTTGATTAATTTGAATAAAAATGTGTTTTCTTTACCAAGAATGTGGCAAGATGAAAACCACTATTTTCTGTTTCAAACTTTCACATAGCATCTTTAGGTTATAAAACCATAAAAAATTCAAATCCAGATTTTGATTTTCAAAGATTTATTATAAAATGTTATTATTTTTTTCCCCAAAGTGCAATAAATCCATGACACGTTTTTTTGTTTGTTTGTTTTTTTTCAAAATGCAATAAATCCATTGAATCAATATAAAAGTTATTTTTCATATTGAAACTGTTGAAAATACACAACATAGTAAGCTCATCCAGATATGACAGCCTCTGAACTTGGTCAATAGCCTACTAATCTTATATACAGGCACTGGACTAAAAATACATTCAATCAGTCATCGCTCCAAAAATGAATTCAATGGGTCATCTTGTTAATGCTATAAATTAATTACAACAATAAAATAAAATTTCATCACATGTTGTATACATGTGTTCCTGTGGCTCAGTGGTAGAGCATTGTTTTAGCAGCGCAAAAGGTTGTGGGTTCAATTCCCAGGGAACACACATACTGGTAAAAAATGTATAACCTGAATACACTGTAAGTCGCTTTGGATAAAAGCGTCTGCTTAATGCATTAATTATTATTAAATTACATACATGAACAACAATATCACATTAAACCTCATAAATTCCAAAATGACATTTCCCTTACATTCAACTTCCAAAAGTGCATTCATCTTTGCCATGTTACATTCATTTAGTTGACTAGTGCTATACGCTGTATTAACAAAAACATTAATGGCATTAATAAAAACACTTACACTGACAAGCTACGCAATATCGCGTTCATAATCGAATGCGACTCATCTGCGATTATGAACGCTATATTGAGTAGCTTGTCAGTATGGTTCTGTGTATTAAATGCCGCTCCATCTGAAAGCATGTGATGGAGATTTACTATTAATCACAGAACCGGCTTTACTGACGAGATGCGCATGACGATCACATGCGATTTATCGTGCAGCCCTAAGTTTGTTTGTTGATCGCAAATTTCAAAGTAGATGAGGAAAACTAGGATGCCGGGTCTATTCAAAGTGCCGCCATTACTGTCTAGAGTGCGTGGAATGGTGCGATGTGATTGGTTGAGCGGATATATCGCATTCTGCAGAAAACGGAGACTGGCGTTTGTCGCAGTTTGGAAAGAAAGGGAGAAAACATGATCACATGCGATTTATCGTGCAGCCCTAAGTTTGTTTGTTGATCGCAAATTTCAAAGTAGATGAGGAAAACTAGGATGCCGGGTCTATTCAAAGTGCCGCCATTACTGTCTAGAGTGCGTGGAATGGTGCGATGTGATTGGTTGAGCGGATATATCGCATTCTGCAGAAAACGGAGACTGGCGTTTGTCGCAGTTTGGAAAGAAAGGGAGAAAACATGACAGAATAACTGGGCGGATATCGCATTTTGCGTAAAATTAAAAATGGACTTTTCAATACCTACCAGATACAATAATGATTTTGCCGGAAACAATTATTTTTTTTTAAATGGCGTTTATCGCATTTTGGAACCAAGCTCTTCATATCTCTCTCTCTCTCTCTCTCTCTCTCTCTCTCTCTCTCTCTCTCTATATATCTATATATATACTTTTTATTTTTTCTT
>NW_015505813.1:178048-203747 GCF_001515645.1 Sinocyclocheilus grahami
TCTATATATATATATATATATACAGTATATATATTCCAATTCAGATGAATGCTAATACTGCTACATCTAATTATTATTATAGAAGCTGATATTGATATGGTCACAAATATATTGTGCAGCTCTAGTTATTGCAATTTTTTATAATATATGGAGACTTTTTTTTTGTGATTTTTTTATTTACATTTTGAACATTAAACTTGAGGATACACATTTATTTTCACTTAAATGTCCATCTAAGCACTGTGCCTTTATCTTCCAGGAGACACGGCACAACCTGACGGTAAATCTGACCACTTTGAGAGTGTGGTGCTATGCCTGTTCCAAGGAGGTTTTCCTGGAAAGAAAACTGGGTCCACACACACAGTTGCCCAGCACTGCCAAGCCCATCTCCCCAGTACAGACCCCTAGCCCGGTCAGAACTCTTATGCAACTTTCTGTGAATGCAAAGCAAAGATTATAAGTTTGGTTGTGCTTAGATAAAATCCTCCTTTATATTTACAACATCGTCTTTGCAATGTAAACATGACTATAAATATTTGCGAAGAAGACAAGACCGATCACAGTCTCAGTATGCAAATAGATGTAAGACAAAAGACCAATAACTATTCAGTATGTACTTAATAAATTATTTGTGTTAAAGTTGTTTTAATTTAGTTGATTAGACATGTTTCTGATGATTCAAATTTAATGAAACTCTTAAACTGGTATCCAGAATCATTAAAATGTAAAACACAGTATTAGGGAAAAACATATAATTGATTTCATAGGGCCTTAGAATTCTTTTAAAAAATTATTTTTGTATAGGCTCATCCTGACTAGCCCAACATAGTCAGCCAATTGGTTTATTTAAAACTTGGTTATTTATTTGATAGTTATTTATTTTGATACTTTGTCCTTTAGCTGCATTTAAGAAAAGACTCATTTTTATTCTTAAGTTTGAAAGATTTTGTTCTCTTGTATGAAGCACAATCTTCAGAGTCTCTCTAGATGTTTGATCACTTTCAACCAGTGGAATACATCCATTGTCATGCCTGGCTGGAGAGGAAGGCCGTTTGGAGAATTAGCGTTGACATGAATGGGCCATCATAGGCTGTTCAGAGACTGTATGAAACATTAAGCTCATTTTCAGGCTCACTTTCATGAAGCCCAGATAGACTGTGGACTCCTGTAGAGGGGATATTCAGTCAAAGTCAATGAATGCCTTGTTTTAAAGGGGTCATATGATGCGATTTCAAGTTTTCCTTTCTCTTTGGGATGTTACAAGCTGATTGTGCATAGATAAGATCCCTGAAGTTGCAAAGACTAAAGTCTCAAAACCAAAGAGATATTCTTTATCAAAGTTAAGACTCTGCCACGCCCCCCTAAAACGGCTCGTCGCATGTGTGTAAGAGAGCGAGAGCAAGAGAGACAGCATCACATCATAGTAGAGTCAGCTCTCTTAACCGTGGCTTGTGTACTGCATCATTACTGTGTCTGTTCCCCTTTCGGGCTTGAACTGATGGTAAAACTAATGACATTATTTACTGTCTTTACATTTATTTTGAAAGAATAAGCTCGCGATTATGGTAAGGGGAGTTACATTTCCGACGAGTGCTTGCGGTGTTCGGCCGATCACAATGCACTGGGTCAGCTGGCCAATCAGAGCAGATTGCGCTTGTCGGAAGGAGGGACTTTGTAGAAAACTAAGCATTTGAGAGAGGCGGGGCATAGAGGACCTACAATAATGTACAGTATTTGAAAAATAATGTGTTTTTTGAACATTAAATCATGTCAACATATTCTGTTACACCAAATACACAAAATAATGATCTTTTAAAAAACATCATATGACCCCTTTAAAGTCATTCCCTCTACTAAGTATAAAGATAAATGGGCATTGTTTAATACCATCATCTGAATACAGCAAGGAAACCTTTTGTCCTTGTACTGCATTGACATAATACAGCGATGACCTTCTGGTCTAATATGCTGTGTCCTGTTGTTGGAAACTTGTTTGCCTACCAGGATTCTTAATACCAGGATGTTAGAATGCCAGTTGGCCATGTTGCTATGTGAATGAGCCAGTAATGGCTGATGTTCTCAGGGCTCGCAAAATAAAAAAAAAACCTGGTAGCCCTTAAGGCAGGCATTCTTCAGATTTGATAGCCCAAAATGAATTTAATTAGACCAAATAAAAAAGACATTGGCTGAAGTTCACTGTGGAAAAATCAGCATGATCGGAAACTACAGTGATTGTATTTTTTTCTTCAAATGGCAAGTCAAGAGAGTAGGGGTGCAACGGATCACAGAATTCACGGTTCGGATCATATTCTGGATTTTGAGTCACACATCGGATCACTTTTCGGATAAGCACAAAAAAACAAAACATCAACAAAAAGGTTCTTTATTATTTAAGGAACTCTTTAAGTACTCCTTTGATACAACAGCAAAAGTTAGTAACGTAACGTAATTAATAAAGGTCAAACATTTTTAAAGACAAGTGAACCGTCAGTAATAAAATAACAAATAAACAAATGACAAGCATAGCCATAGTTACAAATAAACTAAGAACTAACATTAGTTTTCAGGCACAGAAATGTAATAATTATGTGTAAAATAACACTGCTTAATGTTCACTGTATAAATTAAATATATAGGTTAATCTTTGTTAAATATGTGTTTTGTTGTTTGATTAACATTAAGGACACAAGACAGCAATAGGCTGCTGTCCCTTTAAGATTGAATGCACAGATCCAATACAATGATACACATGCGATTTCATCAATCAATCAACCGATTGATCGATCGATCGATTAATTAATTAACTAATTAATTTGACTTATTTCTTTCATTGAAGGTAACCTTGTATTATAATAAATGATAACCATTTATTTATTTCACCTTTGTTTTTATAGTGCATTATACAATGCAGATTGTGTCAAAGCAGCTTTACAGTGTTAAACTGAAAAAAATGTGTGGTGATAATGCAAGAGGACAATAGAAAACAATCAGTTTATCAATTAAAGCACAAACAGATGCAATAGTTCAAAGGTAAAAATGAACCATGCTTTAAGTTTTTCAGGGAGGTCTAACTGTATTGCAGTTAAGGATGCACTGATCAGGATTTTTCATGACCGATTCCAACTGCCGATTTTTTCACAATCAAATGGGCCGATTCCCATACTGGTTGCTGATTTATTTCGTTTTTATTATTTTTATAAATATTTTTTATTTATTATTTGTTTACGTTTCTCTGTTACTGGCCAAACTGACCTTAAACAAACAAAAAATATATGCAATATGAAGCAACTACAAAACAAAACCGAAGGGGGGCTGAATGAAAATGCAAATTCACACTTTTGGACAGCAGGTGGCACTTATAGAACAGCAGCAATAGCTTTTCCATGGTTACTGCTGTTCACAAGCAGCGCTGCGCACATTTAACACTCCATTAATATATGGAGGTAAGAGGAAAAGTTTTTCTGAAAAATTTTCCTCAGAAATACATCCATATTAACCCCCACCCAACATGGTGGACAGCTGCTGTGCGCCAGGATGCCAGAACAGGCAGGGGAAAGCTAGGGTTGCCAACCGTCCCGTATTAGCCGGGACGTCCCGTATATTGGGCTTAATTTATGTGTCCCGTACGTGACCTCCCTTGGCCCATTTCTTGCCCCCTCACACAGTATTCGTTAAGTAAATCAGAAAATCCTGAACATAACTGTTTGAGAAAGGCTGCAGAATCCTCTGCTGGCTGGTCGCTCCCGCTTCACAGTTAAGCGGCGCTCGTGCTAACGCAAATTCTGTCCGTGTTTTGATTTCAGTAAATCAGTTTTGGCAAATACAAACTACGTGATTACGTTTGATGAGTCCAACATCCCACCGTGCAAGAAAACATGCAATCTACCTGAGACGTGATCGATAAGGGAAGCCGTCTGTTATTGCAAAATAGAGAAAACATTTTTTTACATTTAAGTAAGCTTCTTAACCTTGTAGTCTATCTTGTTATTCGTAAAACACACAAAATGACCAGTAAAAAAGTGTCAAGCGCCAAAAGCAGCCCATATTAAATCTAAGTTATCTTTAATTCAAAAATACGCATTTTCATATATATATATATATATATATATATATATATATATGCGATTGTCCCATAAAGCATAGGGGAAATCATTTTATCGTATTCTAAGGATCCCGATAGACGACTAAAATGGTTCACTGCAATAAAACATGCTAACCAACACAAAATTTGGGATTAAATGGGTAAGATTTCATGACATTTATGATGTCTACTGTACTCAGTGATATAGCTATGCTGGCTACCTACAAGGACAGCTAGGGTCGATTACGTTAGCTAACAACACGTTTGACTTAACGTTACCCTTCCAGTGATGACATAGCAGGTTGAATATTCATCAAAAAATTAGATTGCGTCCATTTATACCCCTCCAGGCTTTGTAGGCTTTTAAAGAGTCTCCGAAGTAACGTTAGGAGGGAAAGTTGATTACGTACGTTGTAGATATCAGGATACTGCAGGTCAGGAAATCTATCCGTTCCTTTATTGATACACGTTAAAAGCACCACGGGGGCATTATAGGGATCTGTTATGCTTAATCTATTAAGTTTTGTTATGTACAGGTCTATGTCTTTTGAATTTAAGTACGCAGTGAACTCTGTTGCCTTGAAACTCATGCTGGCACCATTCATTTCATATTCACTCCTGGCTGTCCCTGCCTGCCAGCATGGTGGTGTAAACAGAATGGGTCACGTGATGTCCGGAGCTCTATGAGAGCAACAATGTATGTATGGGAAAAGAGAATGTAAGTGTGTGTGAGAACGCCAGAATGAATTATGGCTTTTATGGCCCTTCATAGAGTTCTCTTTCGCCGCTTCATGTGCTTGAATTGATTAAATGCTTGAATGTTTAAATCGGACTCAGAAAAGATTTAGAAACATGTAACATGCTAATGATCAACTACGATCCTTTTCACCTCTACAAGTGAGTGAACAACGCAAATCAAGGAAGGATTTTTATATCACTGTTCAAGATAGCCCGTCCGGCAGGGAGGTGATACATTTTGATAGCCCGACTGGAAGACACAATAGCTGAAGCTCTTTAAAGTCAAGTGGATTCTGATTGACTATCAATCTTTTTATCGTCAGCTGGAAAAAAGTAATTCTGAAAGTGATTCCAATTATATTGCTTCTCTGTGTCTTTACTGCTGTAGCTGTGGTGTGAACTTTGTTTTGGTCTTTGGAGTGTTTATTAAACATTCTTAATTGTTTTTATTTTGCAAAACATTATTTAAAATCTGTCTGTCCTAAGGACTCTCAAGAGTTCCTGCGTTGTCTGATGGACCAACTTCACGAGGAGCTCAAGGAGCCCATTCCTGAACCTGAGGACCCAAACCAGGCTGTGGCCATGGATGACAGTCCCGACGAGGACAACCACAGCCAATCAGACGACTTCCAGACCTGCGAGTCTTGCGGCTGCAGCGATCGTGCTGATAGCGAAGGCCCCAGAGTCCCAGAAGACATTAATGAAGCTGAGATGCTGATTTCAGAGCAGATCCAAAACAACCGAGATTGGCAGAAAGAGAAGAATCTAATCAACAACCTGTACCGTGCCGGTTCCCATGGCGACCTGGATAAAGACGTGGACACCACCAATGAGTCGAGGCCAATCATCAGCAGCCAAGGAGCCATTAAAGCTCAGGGCCGAAATTCTGGTAAATGCAAGGCTGTTACTTCTATGCAACATGTAAACGAACAGCCTTACAGTCTCCAATAAACTCACAGTGAAGATTTTTATTTTATTTTTTTTTTGCTCAGAGGTAAAATATTTGATATACTGTGTGAATATTCTGAAGGCATTTGATCTCATGGATATGGTCATGTTTTTACTCATGTTTAACCTTGACAGAAAGCTTGCACTTGCAAGCTGTTTCAAACCACTGAACTGAACTACAAAAGACCCTAATTTTGGCCCGATTTTGTTTAAAATGACATCATACATGTTCGTTCTTCAATTTTGCTTGAAGGATATCGGGGCCTTAGTTGAAATCCATTGAGGGCAGTGCTAGCGTTTTGCTTGCTTTTATTGACTGACTGACTTGTTTGTTTCCACCTTGTTCAGATTCAAACCCTGAAATCCAGGTCAGCAGTACCATCAGACCACAGAGTCCCAGTGGAAATGAGGGTGTCACATCTAGACTGTCCAGCAGTCCTCCCAAATCCTCAATGTGGCCAAGCCTGAGCTCTACTCACAAGAAAGGTACAAGAATTTTAGTTGGATTCTCTTTGGGACAGTTTGGGGGTTATGTACTAGTTGAAATGAAAATTCTAAACTGTACTTGGCTGAAAGCTAAAAATAAATATTATTTAATGATCAGTTAATTCATTTTATTTGATATTAAACACTCCAAATAAAAATTGAGTTGTACAAACATTTAAATTGGACATAAGGCAGTTTGGTCACACTTTAGTTTGGGAACCAATTCTCACTATTAACTACTAATGAAACTTCTGCCTCAATAAACTCCTAATTTGCTGCTCATTAATAGGATTAATAGGATTAAAGGCCGGGACACACCAAGCCGACTTCAAAGAACTAGCTGCGACGAAAGCCGACGGTGTTGTCGCCTCACGTCGGCAGCGTCGGAACAAAAAGCTGCGCTCGAACACACCGCACAGACTACAGTCGACGGCAAACTAACACATGAAAGGATTTAACTGTCTATATCAGCAGCTATCAATAATATATATTCGTCATTCAAAATGAGAAACCGAGACAAAGATATACGAGATAAACGCAGATATACGAAACGCAAACAAAGCAGCGCTTGCTTCTCGAGGCCCTGACTCATTCGCTAAACTGAACATCCAATCAGAGCTTTCACTCGCGCCAACAGTCCCGACGGCCCCGACGCCAATTCAACATGTTGAATCGGGCAAACTGCCGCCAACGAGTAGAACACACCAAACAAACTAGCCCAACCATCGCTTGCAGTCGGCACCACGTTGGCCAACGGCCGACCGTCGGCTTGGTGTGTCCCGGTCTTTAGGGATTTAAAATAGGGTGATGCAGAATAAGGCATTAATATGTGCTTTATAAGTACTAATAAAATAAATAGTAATATGCATGGTAATAAGCAATTAGTTAATAGTGAGAACTGGTCCCTAAACTAAAGTGTTACCGGCAGTCTTTATGTCAGCTTTTTAATAACAGAATTAGGTTTCAACTACAGTCTGTTGTTGAAATCTAAACATTTAAATGGTGGCTGCAATAAAAACTTGTTTCCATGACATATTATTAAATCATATATTAAATAATGCAACAAAAAGACAGGTTAAGTAAAATATAATGAATATGTAATAAAATCCACATATTTAGCTAAATGTTCCTCAAGAATGATTGTTTTCTAGTTGACTATTGAGTTTATGGACTTTGAATGGCTTAAGAGGCATGTTTTATTAACATCTTTCTGCATTTGAAACACTGACTGAGTGATTACATGAGACACAATACATTTCAGTAAGTCGTACTCGCCTTCTGATGTTCATTGATGTTTATTTCATGCTGTAACTACTAAAGAGGAAGAAATTATCGGTTCATGGGCTGCTTCAATTGAGGCACTACAGCGATCTGTTATGATGACACATTAAAGAGCTTTCCAAAACTATTTGCGGTTGCTGAAATTTCAGTGCATCACTAGTATTAGTTTAATTGTTGTGAACGTGACCTGAACTGAAACAGATTTGGCATTGATTCTAAATGGTTGTGATGTGTTGACAGTACCCTTGTTCACCCCACCAAAGAGTAAGCGGCAGAGGAAATATCGCAGCATCATCTCTGAAGTGTTCGACGGCACCATTGTCAGCTCAGTTCAGTGCCTGACCTGTGACAGGGTGAGTGATCTGTGTGTTCTTCACCCAAACATGCCCCCAGACAACTTCACTTTAATAAACAAAGTGAACATGAGCATTTGATTCTTTAGTTGGCAGAGAAAGGTACTTAAAACTGACGGAGGACAGAGTGTGAATATGCTATCATTAAAGCAAATTATTCAGGAGTGAGAGCTCCTGTAAGTATCAAATGAATGCTTCAAATGAATATTAAATTAATATAATATAGTCAAAGGAATATAAAATAAATACGATCAAATGAATATTGATTTTACTCATACAGTGTAATTTTTACACAGAGTTTTGTTTTGTCACTTTTACTTTTGACTAAATTAGCATATAGATGTTTTTTTTTAACGAATACTTTTATTTATCAAGGAGTAAAGAAATTGATCAGAAGTGGCCATAAAGACATTTAACGTTACAAAAGATTTCAATTTCAAATAAATGCAATAACTTTTTGATCATCAAAATTCATTTTTTTTTAAACCGTGAGAGATGTTTCGTGAGCACCAAATCAGTATATTAGAATGGTTTCTGGAGAATCTTGTGAAAACGGGAGGATGCTGAGGATTCATTACATGAATACATTGCATTTTAAAATGTATTAAAGGCAACAAGGTGATTTGGTTCAAAAACATTTTTTGTTATGCTGGTTGAAAGTCTCTTCACATCCCGATAGCAATCATTAAGTTAAGTGGTCTAAATTTATTTATATGTATTTATATAATCTGTGGAAAGTGTAGGACCATAAAATGTTTGTCCAATCATATCCCTCAGGCTGTCTGTTAATGTATGTGTTTGCATACCTCTGCACACCCTGTTCGTGCAGATATGATATTTCATCAGCACTTTCCGTTACACTATTGCAGACCGAGCAAGAATGGAAGACATTATTATTATTGTAATGTAATGCGCTTTGTACTGTAATGTTTTCTCAATGGTGAATGAGACATGAGCTAATCTGATAGCGTTGCATTCAACCTTCCACCAACACTTTCATCGTGTCGCTGGTCAGCTTCTGCTCTGCCTGTGCACATTCATGTGTCTTGGAGGAGGCGTGGCTTTGGAGAGTGATTTGCAGGGAGGGTGGGATCTTATGCTTTCAAAGCTCGCTTGCTATTGCTAGCCTCTCCAAAATCGCTTACTGTAAAATAGAAACCAGTATTCACAATATTGCTGTTTTTTTACTGTATTTTTGATCAAATAAATGCAGCCTTGGTAAGCAAAAGATCCTTTTTTTTATAAAACATTTAAAAAAATCTTAGAGCTAAACACAAGTGTATATTGTATATCATAGAATTTTTTTATGATCATGTGCAAAATTATTTGAATTGGTTTGATATCACATTTTTAGTGTTTACTTCATTGTCATTGCAGATGCAAGTTCTAATATTATGTTTATGTGGTGGATATAGCTGATTAATCAGATATAAATATGTATAGGGCACATTTCAGTACTAATTAACCCATTGGTTCAAAATGGTTCAGTTAAGTTTAGTGGTGTTCAGCTCTTTTCACTTAGGTAGTTCAATCACAAACATAAGTCATTTTAAATCAACATTGCTTGCATATGAAAAACGATCAGTGATAATAGAAGAAAATGAACAAAACATGTCATCATGATGAAAGTTGTGTTACATATGAGCTATGTTGCTTTGTTTTAGACAGTATTTGCAGTTACAGATTAACATTTTAAATTAAGCTCCTCTGTTACTTGTCCTTCCTTTCTCAGGTTTCAGTGACTTTGGAGAACTTCCAGGACATCTCTCTGCCCATCCCAGGGAAAGAGGACCTTGCCAAGCTGCACTCTTCCTCCCACCAGACGGCTCTAGTCAAGGCTGGTTCGTGTGGAGAAGCCTACGCCCCTCAAGGCTGGATTGCTTTCGTCATGGAATATATCAAGAGGTTTTATGTTGACATTTGTCTTATGTGAGAGTGTACGCTTGTGAAAAAAGCACAGTTAAGCATACTTATAAAAAGAGTACTTATTCTGGAAATAAATGTGAACTGAATGTTTACTGCAAGTAAATGAAAATGTATTATAGTTTACATTTAGATTAAATGCAATTAGTTTAACTTTAAGTGCTTTATATATATATATATATATATTTAAAGTACACTACAAATGCACATTCAATAAAATTATGTGCACAAGGCTATATTAAGTGCTGCCTTGAGTCCTTATGTCGATAAAATATAATTCAGTCATTTGCAAGTATTTAAGCATGTATATAGTATTGTAGACAAAGAAAAGATCCTGGAAAATTGCCAGAGTGCCTTCTGTGTGAACGTAAACACGTCCCGGGAACGATCCTGGGATGAGGACCTAGTAACATTGCCGGGATCAGTCCCAGAACGAGGCCGGTGTGAACAAAAGCCAGGACCAATGCCGTAAAGGGTGTGTCGTAGTGATGATGCACGTTATCATGCGACTCTTTTACCGGGTGGTTTGAAGGCAGATCAATGTTCATGATGAAAAAATATGCGCAAACTGGAATGAAGCAGAGATCAGGGAGCTCCTCACTATCCGGGCTCAAGCTGAGATCGTTCACCAGCTTAGTGAAATGGTACTCGTAACATTACACATCATATCCTAACGTCACGTGTCTTTAAGGGATCTTTACGGAATGTGTGTGAACGCATGCACAGATTCCGGAAAATCACTAGCAGTGTGAATGAACCAAAATCAAACGATCCCAGGACAAATCACAGGACACATTATCCGAGTATTTTCCGGAATCCCTGTGTGAAAGAGGCTTTAATATGTTTCTTTTGAATGACCCTCACTGTTTATTTCTGCTCATTGATTTTTAGTTGGTTCTGGGGGCCTGTGGTCACGCTGCAGGACTGTCTGGCTGCTTTTTTTGCAAGGGATGAACTAAAAGGTTTGATATTTTTTCCCCCCTCTCTCAAAATTGAAATTTTGCTCTGAAACCGAAACTAATCAAAAGCTGATTGTGCTGTTTTGAGTCTCAGATCTAGAAAAAGAAGATGAATATGGAAATATTTATGGAATTCTGTGTTCATATTTAACATATCAGTGCTGTAATTCTTAACGGTTGTGCTTTTTTTTCAGGAGACAACATGTACAGCTGTGAAAAATGCAAGAAGTGAGTATGAACTTGTTGGAGAATGTATTGAAGATGATGGTTGCAGAAATTAAAGTGTTAATGTTGATTGTTTCAGGTTACGGAATGGAGTCAAATTCTGCAAAGTTCAGAGTTTGCCAGAGGTAGGAACACCGATGAGCTATTATGGTTTTTATACAGGTTCAGGCGCCACATGATTATTTTCCAGATTTTGAAAAACATCAGATTTACATTAGCTTATAGGAAATACACAAAATAATAAAAACACCACAAATGAAGTTCACAATGTCTTGGCCTTGTTCCAAGTCTGCCTGAAAGGAAAACAAAACTTAGACCCTTGAGCAATAATAGTAATATAATGGGTAATAGGTTCTGTTGAGTAATCTGTTTTCTACATCCAGTGGATTTATGTTTGGAGAGAGACTAAGAATGCCTTCAAAATATAATATCTGCTGCCATCTGGTAAATTTGCTCAGGGACCTGTAATGGCAAGAGCAGCCATCTTATGGGAGTTGTTAGATCTGATGATTGTTCAGTACATCTGTAAAATGGCAAAGTATTTCACTGGACCACCATGATGGTAGTACTACGCAGTCATGCTGTAAAAACTGCCCAAGTAGTTATATTTTTATATGAACAGACATGGCAGGTTTTTGCTATTTTATTTTATTATTGTTGGAATCTAACAGCAAACTTTGATTTTCTGCTTTGGTAAAATTCTCTGTCTCTCAAACAGATTTTGTGCATTCATCTCAAGCGCTTCAGACACGAACTTATGTTCTCCACCAAAATCAGCACTCATGTGTCCTTCCCTTTGGAAGGCCTCGAAATGCAGCCCTTCCTGGCCAAGGACTGCTCCGCCCAGACCACCAACTACGACCTGCTGTCAGTCATCTGTCACCACGGCACTGCCAGCAGTAAGTCTTTTAGACGAGGGACACGGTTATAAAAGTATTACGTCATATATAGCATTTACAGCAGTTACACATTGTAATATAAATTATTATTGTTCATATTAGTATATTATTTTTAAAAAGTAATTATTTTTAAAATAAAAATGATTCATTTTATTTTCAAAGGGGTCATATGATGCTGCTAAAAATAACATTATTTTGTGTATTTGGTGTAATTAAATGTTTTTATGCGGTTTAAGGTTAAAAAAACACATTATTTTCCACATACTGTACATTATTTTTTATTGTTTATAAATAATTTATAAATAATTTTATGCAAAATATAATAAATTAATTTGATTTATTTTACATTACTATAAGAGATATGTAAGTGGTTTCAGGTGGTGAAGTTGTAGTCATTTTGTGCCATTAATATTAATTCAGTAATATAGCAAAAAACAGGATAAACTAAGATGTGGCAGTGGGATCAGGAAAATTATAAATTCTGACTCAAACTCACATATTTAATGTGATTTTTGCTTTGTTCAAGGTGGCCACTATATTGCCTATTGTCGGAACGAGCTGAACCAGCAGTGGTACGAGTTTGATGACCAGAGTGTTACTGAGGTGTCTGAGTCCTGTGTTCAAAACGCTGAGGCATATGTGCTCTTTTACAAGTAAGAACATACATAAACAGATATGAAGTACCAATATTTATTTATTACTCCTAACCCCTAATGCTATTAACCTCCCTGCCATATAACCTTACAAATACAACCTATAAACTTATAACCATATAAATATTATCATATATTAAGTAACAATAAATTGATATCACTTCTAATATATATAAAAAGCAATAAATGTCAAAAATGGTATATTATAATTTATTTTTAATGTATTAAAATTAATTACAATTAATAACTCATGACATTCCTCTTTCAAAAAATGTTTTGTGCTAACTGTGTTACGTTCAGAATGTTTTGGAGTTATTATTATTTTATTTTATTTTATTTAATATAACCTAAAATCAAACTGGGGTCCGGGAGCACCTAGTGCAGGGGTGTCCAAACCTGTTCCTGGAGGGCCACTGTCCTGCAGATTTCAGCTCCAACCCTATTGTTGAGTTTCACAAAATAGAAAGTGGCTGTAAGAAAAATAGCTAAAGCATTGAAAATACCCATTTCCACCATCATGGCAATAATTAAGAAGTTCCAATCAACTAAAGATGTTACAAATCTGCCTGGAAGAGGATGTGTGTCTATATCGACCTAATACGCAGTGAGGAGGAGAGTTTGAGTGGCCAAAGACTCTCCAAGGATCACTGCTGGAGAAAATGCAGACATTAGTTAAAAAAAACTATATATATAAAAAAAAAATCAAACAGCCCCTACATCACCACATGTTGTTTGGGAGGGTTTCAGGAAAAATCTTCTCTCATCCAAAAACTAACTCCAGCATATTCAGCTGTCAGACACGACTGGAACTTCAAACAGTACTGGCTTCTATGGTCTGATGAAACTAAAAAAGAGCTTTTTGGGAGCAAACCCACCAGATGGGTTTAGTGCAAACAGGGATAAAAAGTACCGTGAATGATCGTAAATAGGAATGTGGTAGTTAAAAATTGCATATGAAAGCAATGTGAAATCGTCCGCTTGAATTTGTCAAACAAGTGGGACTTATAAAGTTTGTGATAGCACGCAAAGGCACCATGAGACTAGGACTGGAACTTCAAACAGTACTGGCTTCTATGGTCAGATGAAACTAAAAAAGAGCTTTTTGGGAGCAAACCCACCAGATGGGTTTAGTGCAAACAGGGATAAAAAGTACCGTGAATTATCGTAAATAGGAATGTGGTAGTTAAAAATTGCATATGAAAGCAATGTGAAATCGTCCGCTTGAATTTGTCAAACAAGTGGGACTTATAAAGTTTGTGATAGCACGCAAAGGCACCATGAGACTAGCTATGTTATTTTTATCACGCATGCTCCCCGTCTGTGTAATTCATAAACATGCATTTATTATGCACAGTACAATCAGATGACTGACTTTTAAACCGAGTACATTTTCTGTACAGATAACAGGCTTGTACTAATAGTGGAATGTTTATTTGCAAAGGCCAGCATTGGTATGCCAGAGCATGAGATCTTGAAGCTCCGCCCTCTTCTGAAAAGGGAGGCGGGAGCACCAGCTCATTTGCATTTAAAGGGACAAACACAAAAACAGCGCATTTTGGCTCATTTCACCAAGCTGTAAAACATTATCTGTGGGGTATTTTGAGCTAAAACTTCACATATACACTCTGGGGACATCAGAGACTTATTTTACATCTTGAAAAAAAGGGGCATAATAGGTCCACACTACAGTTGTGAGCCTATTTTTCTGCACTGGACGTCTTTTTCAGATACATGGCATCATGGACTCTTTTAATTACCAACAGATTAAAAATCTAAACCTGACTGCCTCTTAGAAATCTTATAATGGGCCGTGGTTGGATCGTCCATCAGGACAATTATCCAAACAAACATCAAAATCAACACAAAAAATGTGTCACTGAGCACAAAATGAAACTTCTGCCATGGCCGTCCCAGTTCCCTGACCTGAACTCTATAGAAAATGAGTGAGGTGAACTGAAGAGAAGAAGCACTAACACGGAGCTGTGAATCTGGAGAGATTCTGTATGAAGGAATGGTCTCTGATCTCTTGTCAGGTGTTCTCCAAACTCATCAGGCATTACAGGAGAATACTCAGAGCTGTTATCTTGGGATCTTCACTGAATTAGGGATGAACAAACAATGATTAGATGCATCTGTTCTTTTAGGCAGAAAAGCTCAAGGTTATGTTGAGCAGGACAAACGGCCTTGAGTCTGTCTGTAAATATCTGTGCTGTGGTGAAGCATGTGAGTTGACCGTTGCTAAATAGCGCTGATGTCATTTGTGTGTGTGTGTCTGTGTGTGCAACAGGAAGAGTAACGACGAGACTCAGAAGGCGAGGCGGAAGGTGTCCAGTCTGCTCAACATGATGGAGCCAAGCCTCCTGCAGTTCTACATTTCTCGCCAGTGGCTGAACAAGTTCAAAACCTTCGCTGAGCCAGGACCCATCTCCAACCATGACTTCCTGTGTGCCCACGGCGGTGAGGACCACTCTTATTAAGATCTGGGCCTTTACCACTTGACCATTATAAAGTATTTTATACACCACAGATATGACTCCACACCAGATATAATTGCAGATTCTACCAGCATTACAGAGGTCAAGTGCCGCCACATCCTTTTCACTGATTATGTTTGTTTTTACTGTCTTCCTCTCCTTTCCACTTAAAAAGTGCAGTATGAGGGCAGTGAAAAAATGTGAATCTCTTAAGAAAGCATTTCAAAGCAGTTTTGTCCCCTTGATGTGATTTGTTTGAACTGAGTCTAATGAATTTGAAGGAAAAGATCTGACAGGAACAAAGATACAAGAAGTTCCCTATGTATTATTTATAAATCTTCTTTTGCACGCTGTTTCATGTCGACTTTCAGGGTACAGATGCCCATTTTTGAGTAGATAAATTATTTGGTGGTTAAAATTATGACCTCTTGTTTTTCTTTCTACAACAGGTGTTCCTCCAAATAAAGCCTCATTTATTGACGATCTGGTTATGATGCTTCCCCAAAATGTATGGGATCATCTGTATAGCAGGTAAGAGTTGTCACTGTTCTTTTTATAACTTCCTTTGGAAGTTGAGCTTCTTATTAAATGCTAATTGTTGGCTCGTTGTTGAATAGGTACGGAGGCGGCCCCGCTGTCAATCACTTGTATGTCTGCCACACCTGCCAGAACGAGATCGAGAAGCTGGAGAAACGCCACAAGAATGAGCTGGACATGTTTGTTCGGGTAGGAGCCGCAATGGCATCGTAGATTTAAAGGGTTAGTTCACCCAAAAATGAAAAATTAGCCCATAAATTACTCGCCCTCAAGGCGTCCTAGGTGTATATAACTTTCTTCTTTCAGTTGAATCCAGTCGGAGTTATATAAAAAATTGTATTTGATCTTCCAAGCTGTTTAATGGCAGTCAGCGGCTGTTGCAGTTCATCAGTCCAAAAGAAGTTAAATAAAGCGCTCCGAGGGGTGAATAAAGCGGAAGCAGCTCCGGGTGGATGACATAGGACGTCAGCGTTGCGAATGCATCGCTCAGAAGTGACGAATGCGGAAACGCAGCGGAGAGATCAAAACAAAACAACAGTCACGAATTAGAAGTACAAAATGAGGATTTGTAAAGAAGAATGTCGAAGGATTTCGATATAAGCAAAAAGGAGACTGGTTTTCCTTTGCTAAAGTAAGGAAACTTTACTTCCTTTGCTCCTGTAAACAAACATTGGTTTTCACGAGACTCACCGGCGCATGCGCAACGCCGACATCTTACATCATCCTCCCGGAGCTGCTTCCGTGTACAACTGTTAGCACAAGCTAGATTAAAGTGATTATTACACTTTGAATATGGATATTTTTCTTACAAAAACACATCGATTTGCTACAGGAGGCCTTTGTTCATCCCCTGGAGCCATGTGAGGCACTTTTCATTATGGATGGATGCGCTTTATTTCACTTCTTTTGGACTGAAGCACTGCAACACCCGCTGACTGCCATTAAACAGCTTGGAAGATCAAAGTAAATTTTTTATATAACTCCGATTGGATTCATCTGAAAGAAAGAAGTCATATACGCCTAGGATGGCTTGAGGGTGAGTAAATAATGGGCTAATTTTCATTTCTGAGTGAACTATCCCTTTAAAGGGACATGTAGAGTGAAAAGTGTCTCAATAGGGCCTTTCGCACCGCTTTAGTTCCCGAACTAAATGTACAGTACTAAAGTACTGGGACGATTTTGCGCGAACTATTTCCCAGTACCATTTAAAGGGTTGCATTCGCACTGACAGTGTGTACTAAGAAGTGACGTAAACCGGTCGACAGCGACGTCATTTGTGCGCGGCGTTCAACAACAGAAACAAAGAAGAACAACATTAACAACAGGAGGATGGAGGACGCTGTGATCGGAGCTGTGTTGGACATGGAAAGTCGACGTATACGTAAAGCGATTGAAAGAACGGAAAGGAGGACTAAGAATCTCCAACGACAACTGGCAGTGCTATATTTGCTACAAGTGCCTGCACTTCATTGACGATCTGGTTATGATGCTTCCCCAAAATGTATGGGATCATCTGTATAGCAGGTAAGAGTTGTCACTGTTCTTTTTATAACTTCCTTTGGAAGTTGAGCTTCTTATTAAATGCTAATTGTTGGCTCGTTGTTGAATAGGTACGGAGGCGGCCCCGCTGTCAATCACTTGTATGTCTGCCACACCTGCCAGAACGAGATCGAGAAGCTGGAGAAACGCCACAAGAATGAGCTGGACATGTTTGTTCGGGTAGGAGCCGCAATGGCATCGTAGATTTAAAGGGTTAGTTCACCCAAAAATGAAAAATTAGCCCATAAATTACTCGCCCTCAAGGCGTCCTAGGTGTATATAACTTTCTTCTTTCAGTTGAATCCAGTCGGAGTTATATAAAAAATTGTATTTGATCTTCCAAGCTGCTTAATGGCAGTCAGCGGCTGTTGCAGTTCATCAGTCCAAAAGAAGTTAAATAAAGCGCTCCGAGGGGTGAATAAAGACCTCCTGTAGCGAATCAATGCGTTTTTGGAAGAAAAATACGCATATTTAAAACGTAATAATCAATTGAATCTAGCTTGTGCTCACTGTTGTACAACGGAAGCAGCTCCGGGTGGATGACATAGGACGTCAGCGTTGCGAATGCATCGCTCAGAAGTGACGAATGCGGAAACGCAGCGGAGAGATCAAAACAAAACAACAGTCACGAATTAGAAGTACAAAATGAGGATTTGTAAAGAAGAATGTCGAAGGATTTCGATATAAGCAAAAAGGAGACTGGTTTTCCTTTGCTAAAGTAAGGAAACTTTACTTCCTTTGCTCCTGTAAACAAACATTGGTTTTCACGAGACTCACCGGCGCATGCGCAACGCCGACATCTTACATCATCCTCCCGGAGCTGCTTCCGTTGTACAACAGTGAGCACAAGCTAGATTAAAGTGATTATTACACTTTGAATATGGATATTTTTCTTACAAAAACACATCGATTTGCTACAGGAGGCCTTTGTTCATCCCCTGGAGCCATGTGAGGCACTTTTCATTATGGATGGATGCGCTTTATTTCACTTCTTTTGGACTGAAGCACTGCAACACCCGCTGACTGCCATTAAACAGCTTGGAAGATCAAAGTAAATTTTTTATATAACTCCGATTGGATTCATCTGAAAGAAAGAAGTCATATACGCCTAGGATGGCTTGAGGGTGAGTAAATAATGGGCTAATTTTCATTTCTGAGTGAACTATCCCTTTAAAGGGACATGTAGAGTGAAAAGTGTCTCAATAGGGCCTTTCGCACCGCTTTAGTTCCCGAACTAAATGTACAGTACTAAAGTACTGGGACGATTTTGCGCGAACTATTTCCCAGTACCATTTAAAGGGTTGCATTCGCACTGACAGTGTGTACTAAGAAGTGACGTAAACCGGTCGACAGCGACGTCATTTGTGCGCGGCGTTCAACAACAGAAACAAAGAAGAACAACATTAACAACAGGAGGATGGAGGACGCTGTGATCGGAGCTGTGTTGGACATGGAAAGTCGACGTATACGTAAAGCGATTGAAAGAACGGAAAGGAGGACTAAGAATCTCCAACGACAACTGGCAGTGCTATATTTGCTACAAGTGCCTGCACTTCAGCGTCCGTCCATCTATCGCTGTTCTCCATACTTGCGAAATAAGTTGACACAATGTTTACAGTATGTTTACACTGCGTTTTAAATCATGGCGGGTGGGGGCGGTATTGTACACGTTTGGCCAATCAATGTCTACTTACGTCACGGGTAGTACCAGTTGTGCTGGTTAGACCCTGCTCCGGAGTAGGAGCTAATTTGGTTCTCGAAAAAGGCAGTCCGGTACTAAAATCGCACCCAGTTCCGGCGGTGCGAAAACGGCAAAAAGTGGGTAGTTCCACAATTAGTTCTGGTACTATGAAAAGTTTCCCGTGGCGTGAAAGGCCCTATTGTTTTGGGTTGGTCTAACGCCTAGACTGTTATCTGGCCTCTTAATGTGTGCACAGACGCCAAGTTGTGCTCATTATTAATGCATGAGGACAAAAGTACTTGATTTCAGCCAGAGATGCTTTGCTTAGTTCGAGTTAAGGCCACATAAAGAAGGCCAAATGACTGATAATATGGAATTTTAAGTAGTAGAAAGTAGTTATGTACCCATATTAAAATCTGATACCAATAAGCCGATTAGGGCTGCAACTAATAATTATTTTGATCATTCATTAGTCTGTGATTACTACTTTGATTAATCAGATAAGAAGAGTTTAATATAAAGCCTTCTTGGATTGTACACTTTTCCCACAGCAGCTCACAGTGAGCTATTTTTCATATGCGTTTTCTTCAGAGAAATGCATTGTTCCCTACTGTAAAGAGCTGTGATTGGTGAATGATTTCACTTCACAGTGCACAAACACGATTAATCAATCAATTTTGTTGTCCACGATTTCCATTATAGATTATTATCAATATGTTGTTACAGCCCTGAAGCCGATAATAATTTTTTTGTTATGATTAATAACGTCTAAATATAGATGCATTCCTGGTGGACCCACCACTCGCACTACTTGTACTATAAAATGACTAACATGACTACAATGACTAACAATTAGTTCCACATTCCATATGGATAGTCACTTGTGGAATGACTATCCGTCTTTCGGATGAGACGTTAAACCGAGGTCCTGACTCTCTGTGGTCATTAAAAATCCCATGGCACTTCTCGTAAAGAGTAGGGGTGTAACCCCGGTGTCCTGGCCAAATTGCCCCCCTGGCCTTTGTCAATCATGCCCTCCTAATAATCCCCAACCACTTGATTGGCTCTATGACTTTCTCTCCTCTCCGTCTGTAGCTGGTGTGTGGTTAGCGCACTGGCGCCGTTGTCCTGTGGCTGCCATCGCATCATCCAAGTGGATGCTGCACACTGGTGGTGGTTGAGGAGAGACCCCCCCCACATGATTGTAAAGCACTTTGGGTGTACAACAATACACAATAAAGTGATGAATGAATGAATAAATGCATCATTCATTCATTCATTCATTCAACAATGACTAACTTTACATGGTGTTAGACTGTATAAAAAAAACTCAAGTTGCGAGTGCAACGATCAAAGGTCTCTGACTAGTGCATGTTCACATAGAAAAATGATAGAAAAGCAGCGCAGTAGAATGCAAAAACACGTTCTGTGTGAATGGCCCTATAGGAAGCAGTCGCTATTGTAAGCCGTAGACAGCAATGTAGCTCACTAAGATTTGGAACAGAGTTTCTGTCTCAGTTTTTCGTGTAATTGTTTGTTTGGCTGCAGTGAGGTAGGATGATATTTTACGAAGAAACAATGGTATCTTTCTCTTTCTCTTCATGTGTTTTTTCTCTTTCCCCATCTCTTCTGGCCTTCATGTAGCTCAACAAGGCGTTTCAGGAGGAGGAGTCTCCTGTGGTGATATACTGTATCAGCATGCAGTGGTTCCGGGAATGGGAAGGTTTTGTCAAAGGCAAGGACATTGGTAAGTCATTACTCATCCCTGCTGCTGATACTTCTAAAGTATCTGAAAGTTTGAAATTGAATATTAGCATTATGTCCTGCGGTTATTGATGACTAAGGAGTCCTTGAAGAATTTCATTATAGATTTAGTTTGCTTTTCACCTTTGTTTGTGGTATTTGGTGTGTTTTTGTTGATGGATGGTCTTGTGCTTTTCAGACCCACCAGGACCAATTGATAACTCCAAGATTGCTGTAAATAAAAATGGACACATCGCATTAAAGCCAGGTATTTTTTATATATATATATATATTTTTTTTTTACATTTGCCATGTCTTTTAAAGTTACCATAAAACAGAAATCATAACCCATTTTACGTCCTCAATACGGTGTAGTACCAAGCTAAAGTTCCTCAAAATATTTTTAAAGTTAAATAACATGAAGTTAAGTCATTTTTGATTGAACTGTCTTTTTAGGAAAGTAAATCAGGTCAATATTAGCTTTATATTTCAATTATAGGTGCACAATTGAACTGATCACGATTATTTTGCTTTCACATAAGGGCATGTTAACTCATACGCAGGGTTTATTTTACCACAATCTAGTTTCCTGATTTATTATATCCATCATGAACGTTGAAGCAACTGTATGTAGTTTTGTTTATTGTGCATATTGTGTGAAAGAACCAAAAAGCCATTTGTCTTATTAGATGTTAGTTTATTATCAGAATGAATATTTCATGGAAAAAAATAAATAATAAAAAACGTACATAACAGTTGCTTTAACACACTCTCTACAAAACCTTGAGAAGCTTCTCTCAAAAGCTAAAACTGTAAAATTCGTATTATTAAAATAATTCCAAATCCTGTTAAAGGGATAGTTCACCTAAAAATGAAAATTGTCATAATTTACTCACCCTCACGTTGTTCTAAACCTGTACAACTTTCTTTGTCTGTTGAACTCAGAAGAAGATATTTTGAAGAATGTTGGTAACCAAACAGTTGACGGTAGCCATTGACTTCTATAGTATTTCTCCCATACTATGGAAGTCAATGGGTACCGTCAGCTGTTTGGTTACCAACATTTTTCCAAATCCAAGTTCTGATTGGGGTTTTAAGCTCTTAATATTTAAATGCTTGTGGAGACAAAAAAACAGCTTGCCAATATTGAAAAAGAAGCAGAAATCATGATTAAAAATATGATTAATCGTGCAGCCCTACATTCAGTAGTGTACTTGTTTCAGGTACATCATTAACACATTTGCTCAAAAAACATGCATTTTGCTTCTTCTCTCTGCTTTAACAGGTGCTGATTCAGGTCAGATATCTGAAGAGACCTGGAACTTCCTCCATTCCATCTACGGAGGAGGGCCAGTGGTGACCGTGCGGCCCAGTGTCAGCCATCAGGAGGCCGAAACATCTCAAGCAGAGGAGAAGATCGAAGTGGAGACACGTTCAGTGTAGTTTTGCTGAGATGCTGCTAGACCACAAGGCGACCTAGAAACACTTATTATTTTGCACTTCACTTTTGTTTTCAAGCGTTCAAGTAAAGGACCTACAGCTTCACCTCAGCATACACATCTCTGCCACACTCTCGATACCCTTTATGACTGTTCTTTATAGCAGATGGATGGATTAAACATCCTCCAGTGTGCTTTCTTTGTATATAACATACATATCCACTTCCTCTTGACACTAGAAACCAAGTAGACTTAAGGCACATTTTCACAGTTCATTTGATTTCTATGTGCAGCTGCGTTCATGACAGATTTTGCTTCACCCAAGCCAAATAGAACATGATTTGTGTACACCGAAAATGAATTCCACTGCATCTAGATATTTTTGAGGTACTGCCTCAATTAAGAAAATGAAAGAACATGTTGTCTTAGTGGATGAAATCTTCATGTTTTGGGTATGAAGGGATACTAAATGCTACGTAGTCTCAGGAAAGAACTTATTATTTTTTGCACTGTACTGTAGATTCAAAAGCGTGCATGCTTCAGCTCTGATGCTCGATATGTATTTGAATGTACTAGTACTTAAAGAACACGTTTCTGCACTAAATGTTATTTATTCCAGAGGGGTATGATCATTCTGGCATTCATGAACGTTTTCTTTGTTCGAAAATGATTCGACAAGCTAAATCGAAGCAGAATGCACGCTAATTGGAATGATGTGGCACATTACGCTGGCAAGAAAATCGATTCCTCATTTCTATTTGTGCTGCATAGCTGTGCCGCTGGGTTGCATGGAGATGCAAACAATTTGAACACATCAATGGCTGTCTTGTTTAAAAATGCTATGTAAAAGGAAATCCGATCAATTAAATCCTCCTGCCTCATGTGTACATTCAAGGCATTATTTAATGTATAGAAGGATGTGAAGTCATTTGTCAATATTAATTGTCCGCAGAGATTAAAGCTGTATCTGAGTGGCTATTAAATCCTAAACGTATGCTGTCGATATCTGTCATCATTCTTATGATCTGAAACTTAAGAAATTTATATTTGTTAAATTGCTCTGTAAATGGATATACTTCACAAAAACACAAAATCAAATAAGAAAATAATACAAGACATTTTTTGGGCATTTTGATGTTATTTTCAGGACAAATAAGCACATTTCCACCCAAGTGCTCATTACAGTAATGCATATAGACATTTTATTTTTGTGATTTTTAAGTTAGCATGAAGGTATTCAAATTAAAATGACTACCAAATATAAACTAATTTTTATTTATGTAACAATTTATCATTTTCTATGTTTGGTTTTGGGGTGAAATATGACTAGGATATGTTTTTGCAAGATTCAGTTGTAGAAGAGGGTTTTTTCAATTCTTTACATGCCACAAACTCACAAAATTAATGATCCCTGTGCAAGAGACCCCCATCCTAAAATTTAAATTCCATCTATATATATATATATATACAATAGGGTGCGCCAAATTCGTTAGCATTAGCATGCTAAATGTATCATCTTTATTAGCGCTCTTAGCCAAAATGCTAATTAGTGACTGAGTTGTGGGGGGAAAAAAAGAAAGAAACAGAGTTGTTTGTTTCTCGTTGTTGCGTGGCCATTTACACGATAGGTGGTATTGTATTAATTGTAGCGCAAAATGAGTGCAATTGCGCATCCTGTGAATGCAGTAGTTAGCAGGTGAGCTAATAAAACCCCGCGGACACATTTGTTTTGTTCAGTTAAACGGTTAGTTGTGTCTTAAAATCTGTTTTTTTTAAAACATGTTTTATGAAATGCACGAAGCAGACGTGTTGCATTAAATACTCATTCAGAAGGCGAGCTCCGCTCAGAAGCCGCCGGAGCTGGAGAAACTTGCACCGGGGTGTTTGGGAGGCAGCCGGGGCTGCACATCATGCCGAACCGCGGGTGCGGTGTTGCCGGAGAGGCCCGTTAGAAATGCAATCGAAGGAGAAAATGTTGCTTCTCGCGACTGTGCTAGATAATAATCTGCAGTGGTGCTTAAAACAGTGCGTCCGATTTCTGAAAGAGGAAAACATCACATTCTTAGAACAGGTTTTTAATGACGGTTTATCATTTTTCAAGCACGGAGCCAAACTGTTGTTCTCTGAAACCACTGCGACGAGCAATTTAGAGAACATGCAGAGGGCGAGCGCTTTCCTCCGCGTTGTCATTTGGACTGGGCTGGGGTGTTTTCTGATAGTTCATTGGCGAGCACGTGTCAATTTAAAGTTCTTCGCCACGCGCGCGAGCTCTACGATTATCCAGGAAGTTTTAAATTCGTAACGCGTGCGGCGCAAAGCGCGAGTAGAATAGCAACGCCACATTTCAGGTCCATAAAAGCAGTCTGCGCGAGTTTGGGGGCAGCTGGCGGTGATCCACCGTTCTGGGATGAGCTTCTGTTGGTAGTAGTGTCTGTTCTGGGTCTTCTTTACACAAGGTGTGATATAGGCAGTGGTGGAAAGAGTACTGAAAAAATATACTCAAGTAAAAGTACCATTACCTTCCAAAAAATGTAGTGTGAGTATTAGCCAAAATGCTAATTAGTGACTGAGTTGTGGGGGAAAAAAAAGAAAGAAACAGAGTTGTTTGTTTCTCGTTGTTGCGTGGCCATTTACACGATAGGTGGTATTGTATTAATTGTAGCGCAAAATGAGTGCAATTGCGCATCCTGTGAATGCAGTAGTTAGCAGGTGAGCTAATAAAACCCTGCGGACACATTTGTTTTGTTCAGTTAAACGGTTAGTTGTGTCTTAAAATCTGTTTTTTTTAAAACATGTTTTATGAAATGCACGAAGCAGACGTGTTGCATTAGATACTAATTCAGAAGGCGAGCTCCGCTCAGAAGCCGCCGGAGCTGGAGAAACTTGCACCGGGGTGTTTGGGAGGCAGCCGGGGCTGCACATCATGCCGAACCGCGGGTGCGGTGTTGCCGGAGAGGCCCGTTAGAAATGCAATCGAAGGAGAAAATGTTGCTTCTCGCGACTGTGCTAGATAATAATCTGCAGTGGTGCTTAAAACAGTGCGTCCGATTTCTGAAAGAGGAAAACATCACATTCTTAGAACAGGTTTTTAATGACGGTTTATCATTTTTCAAGCACGGAGCCAAACTGTTGTTCTCTGAAACCACTGCGACGAGCAATTTAGAGAACATGCAGAGGGCGAGCGCTTTCCTCCGCGTTGTCATTTGGACTGGGCTGGGGTGTTTTCTGATAGTTCATTGGCGAGCACGTGTCAATTTAAAGTTCTTCGCCACGCGCGCGAGCTCTACGATTATCCAGGAAGTTTTAAATTCGTAACGCGTGCGGCGCAAAGCGCGAGTAGAATAGCAACGCCACATTTCAGGTCCATAAAAGCAGTCTGCGCGAGTTTGGGGGCAGCTGGCGGTGATCCACCGTTCTGGGATGAGCTTCTGTTGGTAGTAGTGTCTGTTCTGGGTCTTCTTTACACAAGGTGTGATATAGGCAGTGGTGGAAAGAGTACTGAAAAAATATACTCAAGTAAAAGTACCATTACCTTCCAAAAAATGTAGTGTGAGTAAAAGTACTTGTCCCAAAAACTACTTGAGTAAGAGTGACAGAGTAGCCTCTTTAAAAGTACTCATGAGTATTGAGTACTGAGCTGTGGATTCTACCCCCTCATAATAAACGCTGTAAAAACCTTGTACATTCTGTAATTCACATTATCTTGTTTGTCATAAAGAATGAAGAGTATCTATCATCCA
>NW_015505813.1:203942-210608 GCF_001515645.1 Sinocyclocheilus grahami
TTGTTGCACATACAATATTAATGTTTAGAACAGTGCAAATACAAACATCATTAGAAACTCATAGCTCAGCATCACACACACCATGATATGGGTTAAAATAAGAGCCCATTTCTCTCCAAAACGGTGCCAGTTTTAGCGTTTTGCAATAAAGAAATAAAAATAACTAAACTTGATCATTTATGCTACAATTTTAACATAAATGCACAATAATGCCATACCTTTTACATATATTATGCTGACTTCGTGGGGAAGTCGTGGCCTAATGGTTAGAGAGTCGGACTCGTAACCCAAAGGTTGTGGGTTCGAGTCTCGTACCAGCAGGGATTGTAGGTGGGGGGAGTGAATGTACAGCGCTCTCGCCCACCTTCAATACCTTGAGCAAGGCACCGAACCCCCAACTGCTGTGTGTGTGCACTTTGGATAGGTTAAATTCCAAGTATGGTGACCCATACTTGGAATTTAACCTATCCAAAGTGCACAAAGTGAAAAAAGTGAGGGTGACCCATACTTGGCCACATGTCATTTCACTTTTTTTTACTTCACTTTTTTCACTTTGTAAGGAAAAATGCATTAAATAGCGAGGTATTTCTGGGGAAACTTTTTCAAAGGAAAACACACACATGTCTCTTTGCTGAGCCGCGGCGGTCTCGGTGAATCGGCAGCATCCACAACTGAACGGAACAAAAAGTGTTGAACTTGAAAATTGTTTATGCGCGAGTGCACTTGCTAAATGAAGGCGGATTGTATAAAAAGGATAAAAAAAAAAAACACAGTTTATTAACTAGCTGCAGTTTTATGACATCACGCGCTGGCACAGATGCAGTATATTAACGCCACGGGTCATCAATGAGGTGCAGATTTGGTCCTCAATTTGTGTTTCCAACACACTTTTTCACAGCGCACATCACATGCTCAAACTCATCAAAAGTCAACAAGTTCCACAAGCAACAACGACTTATCCAAGTGACTGCTGCAGAACGCACGCGAGAGAGAGACGAGGCAGCGCAGACCGCGAGTCTCATAAGTGAGTGGGAATTTACCAAACGTGGCACTTGCGGGAGTTAACATTGCACGTAATACCTGCAACCGCACACCAAATTTCAGGCCGTGTAGATAGGCAAGCATATATACAAATCATTTAGTAAGCAGAAATCCGAAATTTACCTTAACATATTAAGTTAGAGGAAGATGCGACTGAATTGATGCTTGAAGAATGCGCTTCCAGCAGCCATGATAAACAGTTGGCGGTTACAGTTTTCTATGCTCAATTTGATTTGACGAAAGTCACGAGACCTATTACTCTCTATCCAGTCACGTTGATGGATAAAAATAAAATTAAAATAAGCATGTAACGACCACAAACGGAGGAAAATAGCGGAGTAAAAGTACCGATACATCACTTAAAATGTACTTAAGTAAAAGTACACAATTTTAAACTACTCAAAAAAGTACAATTACTCATAAAAAACTACTTAATTACTGTAACGTGAGTATTTGTAACTGGATATAGGACAAAATCTGTCGTTTATAATCTTTCCATGGTTTCTTTGATTAATTGGATGAAAAAACAATAATCCCAAAACAACCATTTTAATAATACATTTTAATCTAATGCTTCCAAAATTTCACATCCTGTCAAATGTTGTTCTCAAAAATATATGCCGTTTAAGGGCAATGAAAACAAGTAGTGAATGTAGCTATGTAGGCTGTGCAAACATTATGTGCAAAAAAGGTTAAAATTGAAATTGAAAGTTAAAGTCACTCAATTAAAAATGATCAAGAAAAACAAAAGCACAGACTTTAACTGGTGCAAGGTAGGAGGGAATGCACATTAACACATGTGAACATATTTATATTTATACTCCATTACAGTAGACCCTTTGCTGTCACTGGTCTCAAAAAATAAATACAATTACACTCTTAAAAATAAAGGTGCTTCACGATGCCATAGAAGAACCATTTGGTCTAAATGGTTCCATAAAGAACCTTTAACATCTGAAGAACCTTTCTGTTTCACAAAAGCTTCTTTGTGGCGAAAGAAGGTTCTTCAGATTATAAAAAGGTAAGAAAGAGATGGTTCTTTAAAGAACCTTTGACTGAATGGTTCTTTGTGGAACCAAAAATGGTTCTTCTATGGCATCGCTTGAAGAACCTTTTGAAGCACCTTTATTTTTAAGAGTGTATGTTTGTTAAATTGAGAATTTGAATGTTATGTTTAATGCCTAACAAGAAATAGTTTAGAAAAATGTAAATTTGTGCACATTGCCCATTAAACAGCACACACATGGCCTGATAGGGCAAGCTGCTCTATATGCTTTTGTTGAAGCACTTAATATGGCTTATTCTGACATTTAGGACAACTTAGGTTGTGCACTTTTCCCGCAACAGGTCAGTTTATGTTCTTCGTTTTTTTTCCCAGAGGCGTTTTGTCGAATTGTTTTATTCACTGTTGTGACTTGACCGGCAGATGTTTTCTTTGCATAGTGCAGACTTGATTAATAAAAAATAATTAACAAAAAATGATCAGTTATCGTTTTTATTAATTAGTTGTTGCCGCCCTAAAAATGAATTATTTGTAAATTAATTGCAGCGTGTTTCCATATAGAGTTTATTGTACAGTTCCTCATGGTTGAGGCATCATGCATCACCAATGTCTTACTGAGTAACTGTAGGGCATAGCTAATGTCCATCTGCAGGCTTATAACGATATTAAAGCAATAGTTAATTCTGAAATTAAAATAATTTGTCATTATTTATGCTGTCATTCACTAAAGACCTTAGCTTAAATCTTATTTACCTTCATGTTCACATTCAAAATTGGTGCATTTTTATGTGCTTTGCCAGCATTGACGTCATTGATGTGTTGTTAACGAATGAGACAAGCCATTGGATCCTGAATTAAATTCAATCCAAGTAGGGAAGACTTGGAATATAGAGCACAAGTCATATAGACTACTTTGTTAATTCTTTTTTAGTATCCCCTCCAAAAGATAAACAGCACACTGGTTTGGAACAATATGAGGATGGGTACATAATATGTGAATTACTATTTCTGCTTTTAACTGTCCAGTTTTGTCTGTGGACAATGCCAGACGGCTTGAAGCATCTCCATTGGCTGCCATAGGAACAATAAGAGCTGCTGCACAGATGGGCTGCTGGGGTCTAATTGTGTGTTTAGTGTTAACTAAAGCAGGCTGTAAATCCAAAGATTCTGGTTCTGTTAAAACTAAACAAGGTCAAAATTGACATCTCCATTTGTAATTTATTATTTTTAAGATTTAGAGTTCAAATGTTCATTTATTAGCTGATTTTATTCCATAAAGGTTGATATGTTTTGGCTGATAATGCTATTTAAAGGGACTAAATTAATCATAACCCAATTGAGAACAGAACCGGTGTGACACAAATTCACCCCCCCCCCTTTTGCACTGGAAGTTCCTGTCACGAAGACAAATTCACACTTGAAAATAAAGCTATTTCTGATTCTGATATAGAGTGCTGCAGTGATGATGTATTTTTGTAGTCCAACACAGAAGTTAACACCACCCTTGTTTCTTTAACAAAAACCCAGTAAGAATAATACAGGATAAATACAATCGCCAGAAGTCAAATGCTAAACATAGAATGCAAACAAACTAGGCCTACACCACGATCACGTGACTTAAATGTCACAGTCACTAAGCTTTAAAATAAAACATTAAAAAAAAAATCTGAAAGTTTGAGTGTCCATATATTACAAATAAATAAACAATTAATTTTGTGATACCAGAAGATTCAATATTCTAATTTGGTATGTTCTTTAAAACAATAGAGCGGAAAAATTTACATTAATTCATTACATGTTTTTAGCATTTGATATTTTTTTCAATATAATTAAAGTTTTAAGTCTTTCTGTGGCCCTCTAAGTTTGCTGAGACCCCTGCTTGAAAACCACTGTTTTAATAAATTTGATCCTAGTGAATTTTCTGATGTTCATGGCATGAATTGCCTTCAGCATGTTACATTAACCATTGTGCACTGTTATTTAAGGTTTTACTCCATTTATCAAGACAAGCAACCTAACCTTCACTTACTCATATTTGAGTTTCCAGATAACCTCATTATGCACAAATGACTCATGTTAGAAGGGTTGTAGCGTGTGTGATGACATTAGTCGTGACTCCTCCATTAGCAAGAGCTCATTTTACGATTATGATGACTAGAGCCCGACCGATATATCGTTTAGCCGATATGAGCCTGTCACCGATATATCGGTATCGGTGAATATGCCGCCGATATGAACGTTTTTTTTTACAGAACATATAACGCAGATTAAATGCTTCTGAATGGTGTAATTACTTAGTTTGTCCAGCAGAGTGCGCTCCATTGTTTGCTACTGGTGACCCAGGTCAGTGTAGTTTAGTGTAGAGATGCGCGGATGAGCTCAAACTTCACCCGAGTCTGCTGCTTCAAATTATCTGCCCGCCACCCACCCGCACCTATATTTGATCGTCACATTACAATGATTCTAATTCTTAGTTTTGCATGGTGATATGATGATTGGATGGCTCACTTTTAACAGCAGATTCAGTGACGTTAGAGACTAGAGCTGATCTGCGCATCACGGCAAGCGTCTGCGGCGCATTAAAGCCTGTGTTACAGTCACCGGAGCTGATCACGGCCACTCAGTCAATTCTGGTGTTTATAGAATTCTATTGTATTTTGTCGCGCCCCGCCACTCGCATCTGGTGTAGAATAGAACCCATTATAATCAGTGATGTTGTCTACACTGGATGCAGTAAACTGATGCTTCGTTCTATTTATGACGTGCTGACACAAAGTTCAAATGATTTTCAACGGTCCCTTTGTCGCGTCCTGCCAGTGGACACGGTGTCAGCATAGTTTGTCAGTAGCAGATTGAAAAGTTAGTATCTTTCTGCAGTCCAATAGACGGCAGTGCGGTGGTGGCTTGAGTCTGTTGAATGGTGATTTAATGCTACGTTGTCACCTAGTTAGAGAGACTCAATGCTAAGTAAATAAACAACAATGTCCCCGTCTTTTACTCTCACAATGAGTTTATCATATTTGTTTGCTACATTAGTAGAGCCCTATGATTTCCGCAATGCAGAAAGCATGGATGGAATCGCGGAATCCAGTCATAAAAACGGAATTTACTGTATAACGTGGAATTTCATGGAATTTGTCTTATTTTTGATGAATAAATTAAAAAAACAGGTCAGTACATATACATACATACATACATACATATATATTAGGGGCTGCACGATAAATCGCATGTGATGGAGATTTACCGCTGATCACAGAACCGGCTTTACTGACAAGATGCACGTTAAATATCGCATGCGATTTATCGTGCAGCCCTAATATATATATATACAGTGGGGCAAATAAGTATTTGATACACTGCCGATTTTTCAAGTTTTCCCACTTACAAAGAATGGAGAGATCTGTAATTTTCATCGTACACCTCAACTGTGAGAGACAGAATCTAAAAAAAAAAATCCAAAAAATCATATTGTATGATTTTTAAATAATTAATTTCCATTTTATTGCATGAAATAAGTATTTGATACAATAGAAAAATAGAACTTAATATTTGGTACAGAAACCTTTGTTTACAATTACAGAGGTCAGACGTTTCCTGTAGTTCTTGACCAGGTTTGCAGACACTGCAGCAGGGATTTTGGCCCACTCCTCCATACAGGTGTTCTCCAGATCTTTCAGGTTTTGGGGCTGTCGCTGGGCAACATGGAGTTTCAGCTCCCTCCGTAGATTTTCTATTGGGTTCAGGTCTGGAGACTGGCTAGGCCGCTCCAGGACCTTGAGATGCTTCTTACGGAGCCGCTCCTTAGTTGCCCTGGCTGTGTGTTTGGGGTCATTGTCATGCTGGAAGACCCAGCCACGACCCATCTTCAATGCTCTTACTGAGGGAAGGAGGTTGTTGCCCAAAATATCGCGATACATGGCCCCATCCATCCTCCCCTCAATACGGTGCAGTCGTCCTGTCCCCTTTGCAGAAAAGCACCCCCAAAACATGATGTTTCCATTGATGACTATTATTCGTCCTGTTTTATTTTTGTTTTTTTTAGTTCAGTAAATTGCAATAAATGGGGAAAACGGGGAAAAGAAGACGACCACAGGTTTGGATTTGCTGTATGGAAAAACAGGCCTTTTATAGTATTTCTAGAGAGAGGAAAATATAATCTAGTAGTTAAACAGACATGGGTAGTATGTTTTCTAACCGTTTTAGTGCTTTTAGTAATCAGGCCTGACATCACACCTTCTGTCTGTTTTCAGTCTCGTTTTATTATATGCATGGTCAAATCACATTAGACACTCACCAGGAGGCTTCAGTGGAGTGTGAATAAGGGATGCGTGTAAGACTGTCTTCAGGTGCCTCTCATTTCTCAAGCAAAACTAATGTCAGCAGTACAAAATCTTACTCGAAGCCTCTCGTCATTCAGATCACACTAATGGTACATGGCAGAGATTGTGTGGACTGGAGAATGTGGTGTAATCTTTAGTGAAATCTAGAGCCATGGTTTCATAAAAACAGTGTTTTTTTTCTCTTCAAGGACAGGCTTTATGGAAGTGTTCTAGCTGTAATAAAAACCTAAAATTATCATTTTACCCCCCCCCCCCCCCCCCCCCCCCCCCCCCCCCCCT
>NW_015505813.1:210959-230434 GCF_001515645.1 Sinocyclocheilus grahami
TAATCATTATCCCCCCCCCCCCCCCCCCCACTGCATATGTCCTAGATGTATCCTCTTGCACAGTCTTAGCAGAATGGAGGCAATTGAGAAATTTGATATGGTGTAATCTAATTTGTCTCACTTCAAGCGTCTGTTTGACTTTAGTACCACACTAATTATTGAGAAATGCAGACGACAATACCAGCCTAGTGCTCCTTTCAGTCTCCTGTGAGGCAGCTGAAATGTGGTGCCTTTTTGTTGCTGCCTTGCAGATTTTGCCTATTTCACCATTCCCATATCAATATATCATGTTCTGTAAGCACTGGTCTTTGGGCTGACTGCTTTATTTGTCATACTCGGGGGTCCAAAATTAGCTTTTTGCCACATATGCCGATGGCTTGTGAATTTACTCCATAGCTGGAGAAAAGTTGCCATTAAATGTTATTATTTAGATTTTTTTTTATTAATAAGGGGATTTTTAAAACATTTAAAGGGATACCTGACCCAAAAATGAAAATTCTGTTACCACTCACCCTCATGTCATTCCAAATCCATAAGACCTTCGTTCGTCTTTGAAACACATGAAGATATTTTTAATGAAACCTGAGAAATTTCTGTCCCTTAATTGAAAGTCCCTTCTGCCAAAACGGTGATGCGTCAAAAAGTTAATAAAGAAATTGTAACAGTAATCCAAATGAATAGAGTGGTTTAATCTAAGTCTTGTGAAGTGACATGGTTGTTTCATATGAAGGAAACTATTTTAATTTAGGCTTTTATTCACATATAAACATTGTTCAACACACATACATAAAGAACATCAAATATGGTAAACAGAAGCTCAAATGTGCTTGCTTGATCCTCAATAGGTTTGTTTTTGTGTCACGCAAGCACTGTGAACTTCAGTTTACCATCTTTGATGTGTTCTGTGTGCTTTGTTCATTGTTTATATGTGAATAAAAGCCTAAAGTAAATCTGTTATATTTAATATTGAGAATAAATAAAAGGGTAGCCTATATTTTTTAACTAATAAAAAGATATTGTGACAAACATTGCAGGTCATTTTGTCACAGACAGCAGCATATAAAATTAACTTTAAGAAAATTTCTTAAATATGAGGTTTGGTGGTTTGGAATATTTCTAGGAATATTTTGTGTATGTTTCACTTTGAGTTTGCGGAAGAAATTTGGAAATTTTCCTCTGAGAAAAACATTTCTGTTTTTCTTAGTTGACCATTTGATTTGAATCTGATGTGACACTGAGGACCCGGGTATACCTCATTTTTTGCATTCTGCTCCACCTTGAACAGTTTGAGTGGTCAAGCCTTTTTAAGTGTACTCCATTAACCATTGTGTGGATGGCTGTGTTTGGCGCTTCAACCTTTTTTTTTTCTAAGCCTTAAAATAACTCACACAAGTCTGCATAGACATGGATGTGCTGAAATCAGCGGACTGTTTTGATAATGAAAATCACTGTCTGCAAGCCAGAACGGAACATGGATGTATACTTTGACTTGAAGGCACCCAATATACTTTGGCTTTTCATCAGTGACGTTTAGATTGTTATAATTCAGTTTACATCATGTAAATTTGCAGTACCTAAGAGGTACCAGCAAACTTAAATTTTTTGGTTCTTTATAAATGTTAGTTTTGGACCCTGCTCACAGGATTCTGCGGAGCACTGACTGCTTCATTAGAGACACCCATGATCAGTCTTTCAAGACTGAAGGTCTGGGGTGTAGTGGCTATTGTTGAAAAGCTCTTTTATAGCTCAGATAAGAAACAGCTTAAATACAGACCATCCCCCTTAACATCTGCAGCTTTAGCAACTTTTAGAAATGCACCAGGGAAAGCCTAGCAAGAACATGTGTGATAAGTAGATTGATAGCTTGTGGGAAACTCTCAGATAACCTCTGAATATCAAACGTATTAATAGAATATTAGATAACAGCAGATCATAGCCTGCCCGTAGGTTGTTATTTCTCCAGTGGTGTATGTTTGACTCTGTTTTACCAAACCCAAAGACCGTGAGAGCAAGAGAGAAGAACTTGCGATAAAGATTTTCCTCTGAAATTGTGCACATTAAAGATCTATTGTGGGAATCTTGTTAGTGATGTTTGCTCATGCATCATCACTATTACTAATGCACATACCCCTAAGTAATAAACTGGAGATCATGTTTGTGCTATGGACATTAATGTTATCTTCAATTGTGCAGCTTTTTAAGGTGGGTTGTACTATTCGTTTTTTTAAGCGAGCAAAAAAATCCTACAGATTTGCTTTGAAGGAGAGATCCGAGACCTTGGCTGGCTCTACTGCCTTGAACAAGTAAATTATTGCATAGCAGCGTCTTGGCATTGTGGTTGCAACTTTTGCACAGGCAGACATCACTCACATTTTCTTCAGAAATAAGTTGATGTTTTTCACTAGCATAAAAAGCCATAAATAAAGACCCCTCTCTCCTGCCTTTCTTTTCCTTAGAAATATTCCAGATATTCCATGAATGCACTCTCATTCTTGACACGCAAGTTATTCTTTTCTCATTGATCCACTGTGAAGGAACATCCAGCAAACAGATTGTCACTTCTTTAAACTTCAGCTAAAATGTTTCTTTTACTTCATTTTTCCATATTTTGCTTTTTGATCCATCATGTGTTTATCTTTTTGATAAATCATCTTATTGTGTTTTTTAGATATGACACACAGATGAAGTTGTCTAGCTGGCTAACAAATGCAAGGTTTTACAGAAATAGCAAGAATGATTTGTTATTGTTCCAGAAGCACTGGATAGAATGAGTTAAAAATAATAAACACATCACTGTATGTTACTGTGTCCAGCATAAATGTGTTTGTGAATTTATAGTGGTCTGATTTCTAGCTATTTTTCTAGCAATTTTTGCTGAAAAAGTCTTATTGTTGGCATTTTTTACAATTGTAAACTGTAGGAATAGTCTCAAAACCATTTAACTTTGAATCTCAATGATATGTAATTTTTCCCTCGTCATGTCCCTCAGGTGCCCACATTCTGCTGCTGAGGAGAGAGCACCATGATGAGAAGACGGTAGGCACCCACCATAGTATGGCAGCGTCCCGCTCTTCGCGCATCACAAGATCATCAGTGGGGATAAATGGATTGGATGAGAACTTTTGTGGTCGAACCCTCAGGAACCGCAGCATCGCCCAGCCAGAAGAGAGCACTCTGCTTCCTGTGCCCAGAGCCCGCTCGCCCAAGAAGAAGCAGGACTGTCAGCAGCACCAGCAGACCGGAGCACAGGTCGGAAAGGTAGCCGAGAGCAAGCCGGAGGGTGAGCCCTTGCCATCTTATGGAAAGCGAGGCTTGCCAAGCTCCGAGAAGGACGAGTCAGACAAATCGGACAGCTGTGAGCGTCCTAAGGCCGGGGGTGGGCCGGAAGCCTCCCCCGCCCTGAAGAAGGCCAAACGCTGCCCTCGCTCAGGTGAATCGCAGGGGGTAGAGGAGGAACCTTCTCTCAAACCGGAGAACCCTGATTCCGCTGCACCGAAGGAAAATGACGAGGGCGCAAAATCGAACTTGTCCTCGGACCCTCCGCTCAGCCTCGACAAAGAGGCAGAGCAGAAAGAGGACTGCCCAGTGGAGGAGATCGTCCCTCCGCCGCAGGCCGGCGAGAACGTCAAGGCCACCAATGGCCTCACTGACCTCCATAAGGAGGACTCAGAAGTTGCAGCCTTACCCCCAGAGCCCTGTGCCTCCCCTGCCATGCTTAGCAACAGTCCTTCACTGTTAAACGGCAGCCAGGCTGCACCCTCATCCCCCGACCCTATTGTGCCTTGTAGATCCCCTCATCCCAAGCAAGCCAATGAGTCCGACAGCCCTCAGATTGACTGTGAGAGGAATTGCACCCCCGAGGAAGCTGCCGAGGTCGTGTTATCCCGGGAACCCGAGATGGAGGTAGAGGTAGATGTCGTAGGGGATGCCGGCCAGGCTCAGGATGAGCTCGCAAGAGAGGAGAGCACCAACGGCGGCTTTCAGGCTGAGCCGCAGGACCCTTCTGACAACTACTCTAATATCTCAGGAGAAACGGTGGTGCTGACTGCCTCCCAGCTGCCTGCAGAGCCCCCCTCCTTCACAGAGCCTCAAGAACACCGATACACCCTGAGGACTTCACCGCGCCGCGCTGCCTTTGGTAGTGGGCTCAAAGCCAGCTCCCCCAAACCCAGTTCCCCGCACATAGACAATGGTTCGCTGAAGGAGGAGTCCACGCCGGTTTCTCTTTCCTCTGAGGACACCAGCCATAAAGACCTTCCCCGTGATGCACCGGGACTTTCTAGCGAGGCAGACAATGAACTCTCAGAGAAAGCAGGGGTCAGTGGAGAGGTTGGAGTGTCAGATAGTAGAGTGTCGCGATCCACCAAAGAGCTGCTGGCCGCTCAGGCTGAGGAAGATGAGGAGGAAGAGGAGGATGTCTACTATTTTGAGTCTGATCACTTGGCTCTCAAACACAACAAAGAGTATGTTCAGGTTTATGCTGTCCTGTCTGAAGTCATCAGTTCTGGTAAACCAAGATATGCATTGTCCTTTAACCCCTGTTTTGTTTATTAATGTACCCTTTTGTATTTATTAATTCAGTGTGTTTGCTATGGCAAGCATCACTGTTACTGTTCCTCATATTGAGGGTTAGTTTGAACAAACCCCAAACCCAAAGTATTAAACCTTTAAAAGCATTGAACTATATCAGGAGGTGCCCAATCCTGTTCCTGGAGATCTACTTACCTGCAGACTTCAGTCCCAGCCCTGCTCCAACACACCTCTCTCTAATTATCAAGTGCTGCTAAGAGATTACTTAGCTGGTTCAGTTGTTTTTAATCAGGGTTGGAGCTGAACCTTGCAGGATGGTGGATCTCCAGTAACAGGATTGGGCACCCCTGAGTAGCCCCGAGCCATATCTAAAAAACAGAATATCACATCTTTAGCTGGTGGGAATTTTTTTTTTTTTTTTTTTTTTAGTTTTGCCAATAACACATTTCCTAGAAAGTCATAGTACAGGAATATTCAATTGGTGGCCCACGGGCCGGACGGGTCACATATGCGCCTTGAATTGTTTTTGCACTATTTAGTTTGTCCACAAAGTGGCAACACTGGCCCGTGCCAGCCGAAAAAGAAAAGCAAGAGACGGAACAACAACAATCTACTGGAGACAGCAACATCAATAGAAGGCAGCGTTGACGAGCGTTTGTGTGAGGGTGTTCTGAGATATCCACAATTCTAGTTTGAAGACAGTGTTATCTGTAATAATTATGGCATGAAATAGCACAGACACTGGACGAAGATGATTGTCAAATGGCGTATAGTTTGAAAGTCTGCTCATAAACTAAGCTGCTTCAGACAAGTGCGCCAGTAGTGCTTCAATGGGCAAAAACACACATGAGTAGAGGTCGACAGATAGTGGATTTTACCGATACCGATAGCTAGGTTGGACCACACTGGCCGATACCGATTAATCAACTGATAGTTTTTAAAATGGTAAACGAAAACTAAAACAGCGCTTTACTATTTTAAAAAAAGCAGTAGCAGTACTGAACCATACTTAAATGAATAAACATAAACATATTAATTATTATATTGATCATTAAAGTTATTTCATAGTTTATTAATGTTAAAAAAGATACTTTAAAATGTAAAAATATAGCCTATTAGTAATACTAAATGTTGAAATGAACACACTAGGAACAATACTTTTACAGGTTTCATTAATATTACAAAATGACTCTTACTGTAAAGTATTACCATTTAATTTCAACAGTCATGCTTAAAGATTGCCATCTTTAAATATCTACACAAGGCCATAGCATTAAAATTACATACATATGTTATTGATATTGTATGTGTACTCTCACACTTTATTTGCTTCAATTTTACAACACTGCATGATTATCTAATCAAAATAAAAAAAAAATATGCAAGTCACACACTGGACAAAAGCGCAGCGATGCGTTCTTGGAGAAGTCACACACCAGACGCGTCACTTTCAATTCAAGCAGCGGTCTAAAACTGTTTATTTAATCACCAAACGGACATAAGTTTGCTTCAAGAATGAACAATGTGGCATAAATGAGTTTGAAGTTCGGTGTTTAAAAAAAACAGAACAAAGGGAAAGAGAAAGTGCGATCTGTATTACAGCTCTCTATATGAAGCATAAAGACTGTATTAGAGCCACAGAAAGAGCACAATGCATAATTTATAGCCTAGGGTGAAGTCATTACGTACCTTAATGATTTGGGACAAATATAATGTAATTTAATAGAAAACTATGTGAATGGCGCTCTGTTTCGCGGCAGGATTTTCTGTCGGCTGCATTTAAATGCACGTTTGAAGTTTCCCGCAGTGTCACGTGTCAAGCAAACAACACGTGCTGTTAGGGATTTCCGCCTCTAGAGGCCGTTCTTGTACTGTATAATGGCAGTGGACCCTTCTCAGCCACTCCAGCAACGGACACAACCCGGAAAACTATCAGCATTAATTTTTGCCGATAACCGATAGTTCCGCCAATCAACTATCGGTGCCGATTAATTGGCAAAACCGATGAATTGGTCGACCTCTACACACGAGTATGTCAAAATGCGCAGTTTTGGCGAATGACTTCGTAAATACAGTCTTAAATGAGTAGTAAAGTCCTAAATGACCGTAAAGAGTTGGGAGAAAACCAGATGTGTGTCAGATCTGTGTCATGTGCATCAGGATTTAAAGTGACAGTGCGGCTTTTAAAGTGAAACCTGCTGCAGTCTGTCATTGATGTAAATCAAAGAACAAAAGTAAAAGAGAAATCACTCACTGCTCTGCTCGCTGAGTAACTTTTGTGGCTTGAATAAAAATTAATCAATATAGTTTAATATGCATATACAATTTATAGTTTGTGAAGATCGTCTTAAGTTCACTTAAATTAAAAGTTATATATATTTCAGAGCCTATTAAAGGGGTCATATGATGTTGCTAAAAAGAACATTATTTTGACCAAAAAAATGTAAACCCATTATAAACAAGGCATTTGTTGCATCCAGTGGGGACATAATTACGGATTATAATGACTTATACTGTCTTTTTATGGGTTGCGTTGCATCGCGCCGCGTAAACATAAAACCATGTGTGCATTTGTGATCGGAGAAACGACATACAACAAGCGCTACTCTACACTGCTCAAATCTCGTGTTTGAATCGTCAGTGGCAAATCCTTTAAATATGAAAATGTACTTACAATCTGTGAGTCAGAACAGCCGGTATTGTAGTCTACTCTCCCAGGATCAGGAAACAGTCCTCCATAAAATGCGCTGCACACATCTGAATATTTGGGTTGAACTGTTCTGGAACAGTGTTGTAAATACAACTTAACCACTGATTTCTAGTCGCGTCCTCTTTTGTAAGGACAAAGTATTTTCGCTTTCGCAACGAAACACACAGCGTCTTCACAACATGGCGGCGGCAGCAACAATAAAGTTACGCCTTCTTTCTTTGCGTGAACATTTTGGTGGCGTTATGCAGATCTTCCCACATCGTGACGTAGACATGGGGGGGGCGTGGTTGAACGAGGCGTTTTAGGAGGGCGTGGACCAGTCTTAACTTTTATAAAGAATATCTCTGGGTTTGAGACTTTAGTCTTTGCAACTTCAGGGATCTTATCTATTCACGAGCAGCTTGTAACACTCCGAAGAGAAAGCAAAACTTGAAATCGCATCATATGACCCCTTTAACCTATTGGTATCAGTATTGGTATCAATGATACTGGCTTTCATTAATAATAGGCTACTTAGTAAAAAAGATGCCATTAAATACATTTAAAATATACCATCTTTATGTTCTTTGTACATTAATTTAGAGTTTCAGTGTTAAATTATGACAAGATTGATATATTATGACAATTATGACAATATAAATATATTAATATGCGAAAAATGTGTGATTAGTAAATTTTTTAATTGGTTGACAGTAGGGCTGGGCAATATGGCAAAAAAATTAAATCTCAATTTTTTTCAGAACATGAAGAATAATGGCTTTCAATTGTACTGTAATGTTGAATGGCTATAATAGCTACATTTGGGGAGAAAATGCATTTAATGGAGACATCAGTAGCAGTATTGGTATCAATGATACTGGCTTTCATTAATAATAGGCTACTTAGTAAAAAAGATGCCATTAAATACATTTAAAATATACCATCTTTATGTTCTTTGTACATTAATTTAGAGTTTCAGTGTTAAATTATGACAATATTGATATATTATGACAATTATGACAATATAAATATATTAATATGCGAAAAATGTGTGATTAGTAAATTTTTTAATTGGTTGACAGTAGAGCTGGGCAATATGGCAAAAAAATTAAATCTCAATTTTTTTCAGAACGTTTGACCGATTCTCAATTTGTAACAAGTCAACTTGAAAATGTAACTACAACATGATTCAAGTAACTTTTTCTTTATTAACCCTCTACTTAAAAAAAAAAAAAATGATATTCCAAGTGCACCACACATGAAGTTAACAATGTAAATGTTAAACAAATCACTTGTTAGGCCTAAATAACTTTGTAAAAAAGATGCATGAACCACAGTTACATCTTGTACAAACTTGTCTTATACATATTGTATGTTCAGAAATAATACAAGGAAAATGCTTTAAAAAAAAAAAGTCAAGGTAATTCAAATTCAAAATGACTGAAGGTATAAAACCAGTAGACTATTATTAACTATAAATGTTCTGTAAAAACAATGAACAGCAGATTTCAGCCTGATGTCACCATGATGCAAACATGAAATATCATAAATACAGTAGTAGTTCTTTACAGGTTTTCATTTGATTGCACTGCTTTTCCATTGTTTTCTATGTGAACATGGACGCGTTTGACTGTTGGGCTCGCATCTCTTGCAGCGTCTCATGCATGAAATGACGGTGCTCAAGTTAAAAGAAGTTCAACCGCCATCTTTCTGCATTTTTTCCGATTCCACTGCCCGTGTCGCATCCTTGTCAACACAAAAGCGCATTCTGTGTGAATGGCACCTAATGATATATTCTACTTGTGGTCCTTCACAGAGCGCGTGACGTGAGCGGCTAATCACGTGCGCCAACATGCGGTTGGATCATTCTTTTCTCTTTACTGTTAACATTGTCATAGTGTCTAATTGTAATGTTTGTTTGTTTGTTCAAAATAGTGATTCCTCTATTAAAAGGAATTGAAAATAAAAATTGTGGCAAAACATTCAATTCGAATTAATCGATAAAATCGGAGAAATCGCCCAGCCCTAGTTGACAGACGGCTCTAATGTTTATCTTTTATAGATGTTGGTGTTGGTAATATTCATTTGGTAGTTCATTTACGGCTGAATATGCATTTAAATTTAATTTCTAATTTTATAGGCCCCCCAGAAAGAGATCGGGACAGCCCCCACCCCCTTCAAATTTTTCAATTCGATAATCTGGCCCTCAAATGAAGATAATTGAATAGCCCTGTGCTAGTAGCAACTGCATAATTTATTCTTGGCAGGGGCAAGTACCACTAGTACTTTTCAGGTCTTACTATTTCAGTTTCCATATAGAGGGAGTTATCTAGCTTCATAAATCAATTTTCTTGTTATTATATTATTGAGGTTTACTTTAAAAGTAGTAGGAAACTGCATTGCTTTAACTTATTTGGTTGTCAAAACCCAGCATTTCAGGTTTTGATTTGCCTGCCCTGCTCTTGTTTATAGTCTTTTGTCTTTTTAGCTTTCATAGTGTTTGTGCTTTGTAATTTGAAGACGTTGGCCTAGATAAACAGCTTAGTGTTTTCCTGCTTAACTCTGCATGCTTGTTTTCTGCAGTGTAATAGTCAACTGCGCTTGCAGAAAATGAGCAACAGCTGCTGTAGTCTCCAGGACGGTGGTAGGTAATAAGCGAGGGAAGGCCTGCTGCTGGTGGACAGGTTGTCCTGGGTCGTGCTCATTCAGGCGTGTGCCCATCTCACAGTGTGAGTGCAGGAATCAGGAGCAGCCAACTGGATTGGCTTGTTGGTCAATAGAAATGAAAAGAGATTGCAGTCACGTCAGTTTATGAGGCCTGTCTGAATTATTTATCTTTTGTTGTTATAATAAATCGTTATGATTTCTAATCTGGGACAGTATTTCTCCTGCATTTTAATTTGGATTTATTGTGTGCTTGACAAATTTAAATTATAGATATATTAATGCAGATTACTTTCTTCGAAGAAGCAGACAAAGGGGTGCTTTTCTGTGCAAAACCGGTCACCACAGTGCCAGGGGATTATAGTCACTAGGGTGTTGCTAGTGTTGAGAGTCTTTTTGAAAGCTTTGCTGGTTGGTTCATAAGACTTCGCTAGCACATTCTTGATGGTCGTTATGTAGTGATCTTAATCTTCCGAATGATCCTCAGATCATTTAGATTAGCATTCTACAACAAGTCTCAGATTTAAGGTCTCCATTGATGTGGAGGTTTGGGGTTAATGGTTTGTTGATATGACATATTAAGTATGACATATAGTGATGATTGCCTTAAAAAAAGCGACACTAATATGGAAGGCAGACAGGACCAAACGTCTTTAAATGGAACGCATGAAGTTTGATCGCATCAACACGCACTTTGTCCGCGGTAATGCTACAGCATGCACAGCAGTCAATGAAATTGCTGTATTTGAGACTATATTTGCATAGAAACATCAGACGTCATGTTTATTCATGAAGTATGCCGTGGTGGTACACTGGTATGCACGTATGCAAACATCACCCGTTATATTTGTTCATGAGGGATAATGAATTGGTATGTTTTTTTTTTCTGTCAGCTTTATGTCATGATTTGTCGTGTCCTTTTTATTTTAGTTCAATGTTCTTTAGAAAAGTCTTAATTTACATGGTAACATTAATTAATTTACTGTGCAGTATATATCAGTAAAGCAGTTCCACAGTGAACAAAAGAAAGAGTTAATATTAAGTATGCACCTAAATGAAAATTCTGGGCCGAAACGGAAACCGAAAATTCTGGATGCATTTGGCCGAAAACCGAAACTGAAAATGCTTTTTAATTAGTATTACGCATTCGAACACGGCCAGAATGTGTGCGCATTGAGAGAGACATTCAAATTTGTGATTAAATTTCACACGTTCTATTTAAAGACTTTTGACCCCGTCTGCCTTCCATACACTTGACTAACAAGGAAGGCATCACACAGTAAATGTGCTCACATTGGCTACTAACCTGAAAAGATGTATGGAGGTTTATTATGAGCAGTTGTAGTATTGCATCCCAGTGTGTGGTATTTAGTACAGGTTAAATGGCGCAGTTAAGGTTAAAATGGCCCAAAGCCCATATTTTTATATATTTGTTTTTGTCTGTTATCTAGTCTGTGCTCTAGTCTGCTTTTCAGATGGTTGACCCATAGGTGGCAGTGCATTGCCAGCCATATGTCAGTTTTGGGCTCATTGCCATCATTGGCTGCTTTCCCCAGCCTGCAGTGCTACATGCCTATCTTCATTGTGCGTCTAAAGCGAGAGGCTGTTAACAGCTCCTCTGCTGTCCAAGTTATTAAATGGCAAGGAAATGGAAGAAAAACTAGTCAGTTGCCCTCAAGTAAGACAAATCAAATGGAGCAAGTCCTCTAAATTAATTATTGTTGAGATTGGATGCTTGCTGTCATCAATTGGTTTTCATTCATGCCATGTTAGGCTAGATTGATTATACAAGGTCTGTTGAGCTTCTGAATAAGATTACTTCTAAGCAGTAGGCCGAATCTCCCGCTTAGAAGAGCATCTTTGTCTAATTCGCCTTTTTCCCCACTCTCTTTGCCTTTTTTTTTCGTGTCCCTATTTGTGGATCCTATTTTCCTGAGGGTGTGCAGGGAAAAGGTCAAAGCTCTGTAGCGCACAGCCAACGTCATATCTTCGTTTCAAACAAGATGAATCTAGAAAAGCTTTTTCAAATGTGAGCTTCTGAATCCCATACAATTATTTGTGGCATAAAATCCTGTTTCTCTCTCTCTCTCTCTCTCTCTCTTGTGAGAACTGTTATTGTTACATAACATGAACCTAAATAGTAATTTTGGTTACTCTTTATTTTACAGTGCACTTGTTACAGTGTAATTATACAATTAAGTACTGAATAATATTAATTAACAACATGTACTTACTGTAGGGTTAGAGTCAAGATTAGGGTTTGGTTTAGGGTTATTGCATGTAATTATGCTAAATTGTCTGTTATTACTGTAGTAAGTACATGTAATGTGTAACAAAGGGACTGTAAAATAGTGTTACCGTGATTTTTATATCCAACAATTACAATATATCATAAAAATTGACCTGTATGTTGTGTTTTGAGGAAAACATGGGGTTACAGATTCTCCTTTATGCTTTGCAAATTTTTTCCCTATGACCTACAATTTCACCATGTTTCATCACACACCACTGCATCCGATACATAATAAGATCAAGACCTAGCACTTAACTTGACATTGTTTCTTGTTATACTGTATATATGCTTGAGCCCTAGGACATGAACTCGGATGTGCTCTGCATACACAACATCTTCCTGAGAGCACAATATCTCCGTCCATATTCATTCTGCTGTAACATTTCAACAGAAAAATGCACTGCAAGCATGCTGAATTTTGCTGATCACAAATAACTATAAAAACACAGTGTGTCTCAGCCTGTTTTATAGAGGTGCTGTGTTCAGACAATCTAGCTTTCTACCTGCAGTTTCACACCAGTCAGTTCATCCCATCTTTCTTGTTCAGTATGTTCATGCATGCAGCACATGTAGTGAAAAGATGGTATCTATGGAAACCAGTGGGAGAAACCTTGCCCTCCTTTTGATATAGAGTGTGTATATATGTTAAATTGATGGATAAAGGAATAAAGCATTTACATTGGTCTCTCAGTAGATCAGGATATCTGGGCAGATCCACTATCTCATTATTAATGGTAAAAAGTCAAGAGTTCATTATTGCACCCCAAATAATGATGTTTGAAATTATTTAAAAAATGAAAAGATACTTTATACGTGAAGTTAAAATCGCCAGTAGGTGGCAGCAAGTCACTGTTAACAAGTGAGTCATTGCAATTGAACCAAATCATTTAAACGGTTGATTCATTCAGGAACGAAACACTGTCATTGCAGCAGAGACGCAGAACTGTTCTGTGGTGGCTGTTTGGAATTATTTTCGGTTGGCGAAATAGAGCAAAAAACAGACAATATGGTGTCAAGTATCTTAATATTAACTTAGTTTATTGAACTGTTGTATAAAATCAGTATCACATTTGTAATCATGCTTATTTTTGAAGAAAAAATCTTAGTGATTTTAACTGTATGAAATTATATAAATATGTAAATTTTCTGCCCCCATATCATGAATTTTGTGATCTTTCTTAATGCATTTTAATAGACTGAATCATGCAGTGAAAGAACACTCTCTAAATGTGCACGTGCACTGACATGACTTCATCACATAATGTATGCGTGCACTCCATAGGTGTTTTGTTTGGTTTTTGCAAAATACTCGATAATGTCAAATTGCACATCGTTAAAACAACAATTCCGATATTATCGCAGACGATATATATCGCACACACCTGGCGTGAGGCCGCCTCACATACAGCTCACGAATCAGGCTTGTGCTGTGTGTAAGCTATTGTGCTACAATTGCCCCATTATAAAAACAAAAATTCACTGTATGAACAAACATTTAAGTGAGATAATTATATATTTTTGAAAAATGTCAACAAATAAATGGCTTCAGCAAAAGTGCATACCATCGATTAACAGCCTCGGAGGGTTTGTCTAAATTATGTAAGTTATCGTTAGAAATTTCCCTATGGTGAAAATGAACGGTGTTTTTGCTTCTGGAACCCAGCTATTACCCAGCTTTTTTTAAAAGCTTCTAAATTTTCCTTTTTCACATTTAAACTAAAGTCTTGGGAAACAAAAGTTAATGTCCATGTATGGTTTTGAACTGTGTGCAGATGCTAACGTTTTCTGAATGATGTTTGCGCAGATGATCAGAGGGAGGCTGTGCGACCAGAACAAACCTGACACCTTCAACCAGCTGTGGACCATTGAGGAGCAGGTATGAAGCTACACAAGAGCTCTTAGTGGCCATGAACTTGGAGCCTTTTATGAACAAACATCTGAGAAAAGTTTAATGCAGAACACTTGTACCACTCTAATAAAGCTACTTCTCCATTAAAATTAGTGGACTGAAGCTAATTGTTTATATAAGCTAATTTATGATATAAATAGAATGTATGTACATTTTACTATTTTGTGTAGCTCTTGAGCTGTAAGGTTTGTCAGTCTGCTCATCACATCTTGTATGTGAAACTTTTAGAAAAAGTTGGAGCAGCTGCTCTTGAAGTTTCCACCCGAGGAGGTTGAGTCTAAACGCTGGCAGAAGGTCGCAGATGAACTTGGCAACAGGACTGCCAAACAGGTGCGTCTTCAGGCCCCGCTCTACACAGTCACACTCTCTGAAGCTGATCTTCTTTCGGTCTTGATGGGCGTTGAGATCTCTAGTCACCTTTTCGCTGCTCACTAAAACAGTCTGACAATTAACATCCTTACAGCCTCTTTTAATGGAGGCTCTCTATTATTTAAAGAGGTTTCTTCACTAATAGGACAAGAGTCTTAACATCTAAAAGCTGTGGTAGGAAAGCTTAACCACTGAATTTAGGGCCAGCTCTTTTTGTATAGTAAGTTTTTGTTCCTCTACTTCACAGGTTGCTAGCAGGGTACAGAAATATTTCATTAAACTGACAAAAGCTGGTATTCCAGTACCAGGCAGAACACCCAATGTGTGCATGTACAGTAAAAAGGTATATTGGTCTTTTTAAATGTATAATATGTCATATTTAAAAAATATTATAATCATACACTACTGTTGAAAAGTCTGGGGTTGGTATGATGTTTAAATGTTATTGAAGTCTGTATTTAAAAAAAAAAGTAATATTGTGAAATATTGTTACGTTTAAAACATCTTTTTTTCTGTTTTAATATATTTTCAAATGAAATTTATTCCTGTGATGCAAAGCTGTTTTTTCAGCATCATTACTTCAGTCTTCAGTGTAACATGATCCTACAGAAATCATTCTAATATGCTGATTTGCTGCTCAAGTAAAATTTTTTTGTTTTAGTCACAATTGATAACGGTTGAAACCATGATCCATTTTATTTCAGGCTCTGTAGAAAGAATAGCATTTATTTGAAATATTTTTTTCTTACAATGGAAATGTCTTTACTGTCACTTTTAATCAATTTAATGAATTTGTGCTGAATAAACATATTGTTATTATTATTATTTAAATCCCACTGACCCCAAACTTTTGAACTGTAGTGTATATGTATTAATTGAATATATTAAGGCATCACCATTAGTTATTTAAAATGCTTTATCAGTGCATATTTATTGACAGGACATGTTGTTTGTAATTGCAGCCCTCCAGTAAGCGACAGCACCACCTCAATAAACACCTGTACAGGCCCTCGACGTTCCTCACCTCATACGAGCCGCCCGTCTACATGGATGACGAGGACGAACGTTCACACTTCTTCAACAGCCTCCAGGATAATGAAGCAGATGATTCGGTCAGTCCTGGTTAAGATCTCATAGTTCAAGTCCAACTAAATCTTCAGGGTGGGCTTTTATTGATCGGGTCACTAATCATCAGAGAAATGCATGTATGATTGAACCAGTGAGAGCCACAGCATTTTATCAGATCATATTCAAGCAAATTGATTTAGAAGCTGAAAACGGAAAAATAAATACCTGAAAGCGATTGATGAAAAATTCTCATTTAGAATTCTCAAAATTCTTTTGTTTTATCATAGCGACTTCATATCTTCCCCTCTAGCAAACATTTGATGGCCTTTCTCCAACAGGAAATCCATTAAAGACCGCAAACTGGCATTTCCACAGTTGGGATTTGCTTGATGTTTGATCATTTGATAATGATGAGCTGCCTTTTGACAGCTCCAGTTGGAATTTTCCAGTTGGCGGCGTCGCTGCCAAAATCATTAGAGACGACTCGATGTTTGCGTCTCCTCAGCTGAACTGTGTAAAGAGAGCTGTGTGTTAAGTGACTGTGAACTGACTGCAGTGGCTTGACATTTTCTCTGCCTCTGATATGTAACCTTTACGCGACACTGGTCAGCAGACCCTGCAGAGAACATAACCAGTCGCGCGTTGCCAAGCATCAGTGAACATTACATGCACCAAATATAGAGTTACTACAAATCATGACACGTAAAGCCTGCATGGAAATATTAGAAATTGAGCTTTTCCTGTCAATAATCTAAACCCATTTTAATTGTCATTATCACATTGCAATGTTGATTTGTATTATATTGCAGTGTTTCCCACAGACTTACAATATAACAGCAGACGGGCTGATTGAAAGTGCAAATTCATTCTCTGCCAGCAGGAGGTGCTTTTGGAGAGATAGAAATAGCGGTTTCTCCGGTAACGGCTGTAATCAAAGCAGTGCTGCGCTCATGAACGCTACTTTATCAGGCATTATAGGAAAGATTAAATTAAATGAAGACAATCAGTTCCCTTAAAAAAAGATACATTCATATAAAAACACTGTGTCGCGTTTTGATTTTGAAACGGTGCACATGTTTATTCAACGAAGTCAAAGCCTTTTGGAAAATATATTTGTGGCGGTAAGTGTTGATATTGTGGTGGGCTGCCACAAAAAAAGCAATGTATGGGAAACCCTGTATTGTGGTGATCATACATAATACTGCCTGCAGTAATAAAATGACACAATGTTTTTTTTTTTTTCAGAAAGGATGCATTCAGTTGATCAAAATTGACAAAAGGTTTTAATTTCAAATAATCCTGAAAAAAAAAATGTATCACGAGTTCTACAAAAATTACTTTGGTAATTGTCTGAAATATGTCTTGAGCAGATAATCAGCATATTAGGATGATTTCAGAAGGATCACATGACACTGAAGACTGGAGTAATGATGCTGAAAATTAAGCCTTCCCATCACAGGAAAAAATAATCTTTTATAATCTTAAAAAATATATTAAAATAGAAAACAGTTGCTTTAAATTGTAATAATATTTCACAATATTACTTTTTACTGTATTTTTCATTAAATAAATGTGTCCTTTGTGAGCAAAAAAGATTTTTCAAAAACAAAAATAATCTTACGGACCCCAAACGTCTCTGTTGTTACTACCTGACAGTAACATAACTATTTTCAAATGATCTGTCATGGCAAAAAATATTATAGCTATTTGGGAAAAATGTGTCTGATAATACTTTAATTAATTGTCAAAGTTTTATTTTTTATTTATTTTTACGCTAACATTTTTATGTTGTGACGAGAAATAATGGGAGAACAGGGTCAGGAAATATAGTCTCAACCTACCCTAACAAAAACAAACAACAAAAATAACAATTGGGTCATTGAAGTATAATATTCCAGACTCATTGCGGAGTCGTTTTTAAAGATTAGATTTTGTGCTAAAAATTCAGACTATATAATAAGCATAAATAGGCCTTTGTAGCAGTGACAGCTTGATGAGGTGATGAGTGTTGTACTGTTCTGACCCTGCTGTGATGTTTCAGGATGAGGATGGGGTTCCAGTGGAGCTGAGGCACCTGCCGGAGTATAAGGAGCTACTGGAGCTGAAGAAACTCAAGAAACAGAAACTACAGGAGATCCAGGCTGAGAGCGCGGTCACGCAGCATGTTGGCTATAAGGTACACACTTTTACCTGCCTATTTCCATTGTGATGTCTCACTGATTACTGAAAATGTAAATCGTGTCATCATTTAATCCCCCTCGTGATGTTCCAAACCTGTATGACTGACTTTATTGTGAGAAACACAAAAGAAGATATTTTGAAAAATGCTGAAATTTCACTGAATGGACAAAAACGCTTTTTCAAAATATCATGTTCCACAGAAGAAAATCCTACAGATTTGGAAACAACATTAGAGTGAGTAAATGATGACAAAAATTTATTTTTTGAATATACTATCCCTTTAAAGCAGCACTATGTAACTTTTGGCGCTCTAGCAGTTAATAAACAGAACTGCACACATCCCGCGGAAGAACATTCCAACTGGAGCTACTTCTCTAAGTTTATGTCTATGGCGATTCACGCAGGTATGCGTTACTCTGCAGCGGTGACGACCCGACCAGGCTAAAATAGTCCAAATATAAGTACTTATTATAAGTGTGTACCGTAGTGATTCGGAATAAGACTAAAACGTGGTTTGGAAGATGAATTCATGATGTACTCACTCATTATGTACTCACTCATACTCACTTATACATTTTGCAAATTTTGAACACAAAAAAAGTTACATAGTGCTGCTTTAACTTAAAGGGGAGTTCTAATGCTATTTCATGCATTCTGACTTGTTTACACTGTTAAAGAGTTGGATTCTCATGCTAAACATGGCCAAGGTAAAAAAAAAGTTTGTTTCTCCAGGGCAGCAATGGAGTTGTGCAAGTGTGTTTGTTTGTTCTCGGCATTTCGGTGATGAATGTTTTATAAACAAATTAAATAAAATTTAAGTCAAAGTTTTTGTTCCTGTTTTATTTATGTCGACGTCACAGCTTGCACGCGATCACTACACAAAAGGTGTGTTCGACTTGAAGTGGCACAGATCGATCGGTGTTTGACATCAATGAACCGCAAGAGCGATTCGAAAGCATGCAGAGCCATCAGCTCTTTATAGCTCTCACGGTACTTTGATGCCATACACTGATCGATCTATGTAGCGCCGCTTCAAGTCGAACACACCTAATAGCTTAGCGTGCTCGTGACTCTTTAGCTCCGGTCCACGGTACGCCTCCAGGAGAGAAGCGTAAAGCTGTATCTGTCTTTTACAAATCTGCTAAAACTAACTATTCTTCAGAGATTTGAAGGATGCAATACTACTCTGTAGGTACTCGAGATTGGCAGGAACAGTGTGTGTTATGTCCCCTTTAATATTGTGGCTTAACCAGACACGTCACAACAAAGCGGCAAGTGATAAAAGCCATCTCTTCCATGTAAATCTGAGTGATGAAGAATGAGTACTTTAGGCTCTTAGACAACTGTATAATATAATGTGGCTCTGTTTCATAATCAGCATTTTTTCATTGTTCATGTTTTGATGTAATTCTCACTCAGTGTGACATATGTGGCATGCAGCCCATCCAGGGTGTACGGTGGCATTGTCAGGACTGTCCACAGGACAACGCCATGGACTTCTGCAGTTCCTGCTCCAACTGGTGAGTGGAGCAAGGCTTTTCCCACTCGTAATTACAACATTGTGGTGTAAAGGTACAGTTAACTCATAAATACAATATTTTTGACATGACTTCAGTGCACCATTTGAAACATGATTTAATTGAATGAAATCATAGCGCTTTGAGGTTTAATAATCACATTAGGCTGTATCACAATTCATTTGTTTTACCACTTAAGATATTTAAGACAAATTTCATGACCTTAAATATCATAAAAACTGATTTTTTTAAGAC
>NW_015505813.1:230792-240645 GCF_001515645.1 Sinocyclocheilus grahami
TATTAAAATGTTTTGTGTGTGAGGCGGGGGGGGGGGGGGGGGGGGGGTATTCCAGAAAGCAGGTTATGTGACATATGTTTAAGGGTAAGTAAGCCGATAAACTCAGCATTCGGTAACTTTCAGGGTATGTAAGGAGCCATAGCAACTTACTCTCTGAACATAACCTGCTCCAGAGTAGGTTATGGTCCAGGGTTAGTTTACTTCAGAGCATGCATATTGATGAGACTCCAGTGGGCGTGACAGATGGCGCATATTATTATATATTATTACAACATAGTTATATATATATATATATATATATATATAATAAAGCACTATTATACGTAATATTTAAGGTATTATTTAAGTTGTATTTGATGTATATTAATTATAAAGCACTATTATAACAATATTTATTTATTCTAATATATTTATTATATTAGATATATTTATTTTATTGTCATCTCACACATGGATCTGCATTCAAACGTTTTTTTTTTTTTTTAAGTAAAAATACAGTATCATAGGTCTTATTAATCTTTTTTACGTCTTATTCATGTGTTTTTCTCAGTTGTTAACGATTAAAGATGAAACTAAAAGTTTGAAAAATGATTGCACAACCACCAGTTAGGTGCCGATATGCACTTGGAATGTAAATAGCCATTGAAAAAACGAAGAAGAAAGAAGCAGTATGGCACGCTTTTTCTTAGCATCTGTTTCCATGGTATAACTCGTCGATTCGTCGCTTTGTTGAGAATGTCTTGTGTGTTAACCGTGACTGAACTTACTCCCTGGAGCATTTTTGGAACCAGCATACATCAAGTAAGCAAGGTTTGGGTTAATCAACTGAGAGTTCAGAGGTATATGTGACGGTAAGTTAACTTTGCTTTCTGGAATACACCCCTGCTGGGACTTTATTCACATGCTCCCAAGTATATTTTACAGTTCGCACGCATCTAGTTTTAGTCACAAATGTGAGTAAAATGCTCACACTGTTGAACCTTGCTCAAATGGAATCTGATGTGCATGGAATTTCATTTTATCCTGCATATTCCTTTTCAATAAACTGAATTATTAATAATTCATTTTCAATTCTGACCATGATATTTTGGGGCCTTATTGAAAATTTTGTTAACTGATATAGAAGCATCTGAGAACTCAAACTTCTATATAAAAACTCAAAGACACTATTGAGTTTTGAGCTGTGCTACAGGGGTGATATTCATTTTTAATGGCTTTTCAAGAATGTTTTATTTGAAATTCTTGACATCTAAGATGGGCAATCTCAGGCCTGCTTTGTGTTTCAAGGCATAAATCTTTCAGTTTGTCTACAAAATATCCACAAGTTCCTATTCCGTTTTAACTTGAAATGTAATAAAGTGCATGTATGGTCAGTTGGCACGGCAGTCTCATCCTAACCAATCACCTTTCTGTTTGCCCCTTCAGTTCTTTCAAAACGGAGACCCACAAGCCCACACACAGACTGGAGCCAGTCTGCCAGGCCGAAACCTTCCTGGACAAAGACTACTGCTTACCGCAGAGCACAGGCTACAACTACCTGGACCCCAACTACTTCCCTGCAAACAGATGACAGGGACAAGCTCCGGCGCTAGTATCCAGGGCTGGGCCACAGCCCCCAGGGCATTCTGTGCATGGCTTCATCATCCAAGTCAAAGAAATGCTTACATTTGGGCGAGAGGGTACCGCAGATGGGCCGCACCTCGCCCCGACCCGCTGCTGGAGGGGGGTGGGGTGGGGGGGGGTTCATGGGAGAGGGGGCAACACTCTGCCACGTTTGTCAAACCTTACCAGGTCTCGTCAAGTAACACTATCTCAAATCAAAAGAAACGAGAGGAAAGAACGAACAAAAGAAAAGGCACACCGACATTCCCAATCCCAGGACATTTAGAAGGCAACCCGACGCCTCCCTTTGTTCCGCTGTTTGAGTGACGGGCGTCAGTGACGCACCTCTCAGAGGAGTGCGCGGCTCTGGATTCATCGGCGGGAGCGGGGTTGGGCTCGCGTTAAAGTGCATAATGTCGTCTGTAGTTGAAATATTTATAAGTGAGGCTTCGTGTGTGAGCTCTTTTCGTGAGACGGGAGTACAAGGAAATGAATTTGGTGCTGAGACTGTCGTCTTTGATTCATACCAGGTTTTTAACCAATCGAGGAGGTTCGCTCACAACTCGAAACGGGTTAATAAAAATCCCGGCTGACAGACCCCATAAGTGTCTCTTGCCATGGGCTACCATTTTCACTAGAAGCTGCTCTTTGTTTCCTCTTACGATGATGTTGTCACTTTATTTACGTTCATTTCTCGTTTTTTAAATTATGCCGAATTAAAAAAGCCACTCCACTTGACCCAATAGGATCCCAAACCTCAAAGCACTACAGCACAGAGAAGACCAGCTGAGATCCGGAAGGCGTTATAGCGCTCTCTGCGCTCGTGGAGAGCCTTGTTTTCTTTTCTCAATGTGTACTGTTGTTGATCATGTGGAGTATTCAAATATATGGTGAAAAGTAGCCAGTGGTAGTTGCCGTGTGCCATTTTTTTTTTTTCTTCCCTGTCCAGTTGATTCAAACCTGGCCACTTGTTTTAGAAGAAGAAAATAAAGAACTTGCTGCCCTCTGTGAAAAACTGCCCAACCATCATCACGCCTTTAGATCCCTCTAATTTTTGCAGTTTCCTCACGGTCCATGAAAAGATTGTATTTTTATTAATCTATTTAAAAGATGAAGAATAACAAGAAATCGAGTTGGTGGTAGTCGTCGCACGTGCGCCGCACTCCCACGTTATTTTATACACATGCATTTCGTTGTGCTTTGAGTAGACCATTTTGTATTGGGTTCTGTTCTGTTCTGTTCACCTCCCCTCCCTTGACCTGCTTCAATATCTGTGTATAACAGTCTGTTCTTAAATAATGTAAAAAAAAAAATGTTAGAGGAGAACCGTGGAAATAAAAGTATGTGAAAAGACTTTCTACACCACATGACTTGGGTATTATGATTTGTCTTTCTAGTTCACTTCAGCTAATAAGTTGGATTTAAGGTAAGACTAATAAGGTTTGTTAGTGACAGTTATTTTTAGGGTTGAGATTCTGTCACACTTCAGCCACCTGAGGGTGGTACGTTATTGTCAATGTGTGTTACAGTCCATTGGTTTCTGAAATGAAGTGACATTGTCATTGTATTACATGGTTATTAACTTGCACCTAATGAATGGATATAAGAAAATCAAAATACTCCCTTCAGCCATCTCTGATAGTGGTCGACTCGTATCTTAGAAAGCAGGATGGCTGATATAGATGGTATCACACTAATAAAAAGCTGCATTCAGTAGTTTGCTGCTAATTTAAAAGGTTTTGCGCATTAATAAATTGTGATTTGTGAAGAGTCATCTGAATGGTGTACACTGACATGAGATGAAGACTGTACTCCAAAGAGTTTTCTATTTAAAATGTTTTAATTATACATGGTTGTGGGTCGCCCTGTATTTTGCCATATTGAAATGAGGTTTCACTAAGCATCTGAGTGATTCATTACACTAATTGGTTGCCACCTCTGTCGATATGCTAGTAAATGGCTTCTAGAACTGAAAATAATGTAGGCGCGACTTGATTTTTCCATCGGGAACTGATTGGATAGTTGGATCTCATGTGAGTGACAGGTTGTTGGAAGGAAGACAAAATGTACTTTAGTACAGTAACAGTAAAAATCCTGTCTAGTATACATGTTTTCATATGACATGCTTCACTACATATGAGACCCTGGACCACAAAACCAGTCATACAGGTCAATTTTTCAAAATTGAGATTTATACATCATCTGAAAGCTGAATAAATAAGATTTCCATTGATGTATGGTTTGTTAGGATAGGACGATATTTGGCCGAAATTTGAAAGTGAAAGTGACATGGCCAAGTATGGTGACCCATACTTGGAATTAGTGCTCTGCATTTAACTCATCCAAAGTGCACACACACACCCAGAGCAGTGGGCAGCCATTTTTTTTGCTGCGGTGCCCGGGGAGCAGTTGGGGGTTTGGTGCCTTGCTCACTCCCCCCACTTACAATCCCTGCCGGTATGAGACTCAAACCCACAACCTTTGGGTTACGAGTCCAACACTCTAACCATTAGGCCACGATCCCCCTATTTGAAAATCTGGAATCTGAGGGTGCAAAAAAATCTAAATACTGAGAAAATCACCTTTAAAGTTGTCCAATTGAAGTTCTTAGCAATGCATATTACTTATCAAAAATTAAGTTTGTATATATTTACGGTAGGAAATTTACAAAATATCATGGAACATGATCTTTACTTAATATCCTAATGATTTTTGGAATAAAAGAAAAATCGATAATTTTGACCCATACAATTTTTTTTGGCTATTGCTAAAAATATACCCCAGCGACTTAAGACTGGTTTTGTGGTCCAGGGTCACATATATGCTAATTTTGGTGCTGCTAGAGAAAACTGCTTGCAACACCGTTTTTCACCTTCATACCCACACATACTATTAAAGGAAGAGTTCACCCAAAAATGAAAATGTGCTGAAAATGTAGTCAGCTCCAGGCTGTCCGAGATGTAGACGAGTTTGTTTCTTCATCAAAACAGATTTGGATAAATTTAGCGTTACACCATCACTTGCTCACCAATAGATCTTCTGCAGTGAATGGGTGCCGTCAGAATGAGAGTCCAAACAGCTTATAAAAGCCACAGTAACCCACAAGTAATTCACACAACTCCAGGCCATCAATTAACATCTTGTGAAATGATGCATGTAATGAACAAATCCATCATTTTATCATTTTCATTTTTTATCATTCCATCATTTATCCAGACGACACAACTTTTTCACTTGAGAGAACAGTATTATGGATAGGAGTCATATTTTAGTAACAGTCTGAAGTTAAAAACATCTCAATGATGGCCTTATTACAAACACGCAGCTGTTTCACTTCACAAGTTGAACTGGAGTTGTGTGGGTTACTGTGATGTTCTTATCAGCTCTCATTCTGACGGCACCCATTCACTGCAGACGACTCGTTGGCGAGCGAGTAATAATGCTAAATTTCTCCAAATCTGTTGCAGTGAAGAAACAAACTCATCTTGGATGGCCCAAGTGTAAGTTCATTTTTAAGCACATTTTCTTTTGCGGGTGAACTATTCCTTTAACCACAACTAAAACATCTCATAGCTACTGCTTTTAAAGAAAAAATAAATAAAACCATTAAACATATGAAATGTCTTTATTTCACTCTGGTTTCACTCGCATTGTGAAAATCATCCATTCATTGCACTCGTGAAAGCCATACTGTGAAATTCAAAACGTTTCTCTCTCCAGCTCATTTATTTCTGCTTCAACTATACAATAAATCACTATTCTTGCATGCTTGGCGCGATATAAAGCATGAAGTTAAAATATAAAAAGGCTCTCCAGTGGGCCAGTCTGTCATGGTTATCAGTTTTGCTGATTTCAGTGCTCAAGGATACTGACTGAACGACCAAAAACACAGAAACGGCACCAGACTGTCGTAAATAACCCTCTGTGTTTTATGGAGCTGAAAGCTAGCTTAAGCATACAGGTTCAATACCAAGAGATAAACACTGTTGATTTATTGAGCTGGTATTTACAGTGAACGACGATGGTGTGAAATGAACGGGTGCCAGTTACTGGTTGGTAGTTTTCCAAGTGGATGTGCCATACAGAAGCTGTAATCGCAGGTGTGTGTGTGTGTATGTGATGAACTGGGGTGTGTAACGAAGTCAGTCTGCAGTGGAGCTATAGGTGATCGTTTTGTCCTCCAGGAGGCACTGCGAGACCAAGATCTCTAGCAGGAGTCCAAGACGAGGCAGATCTGCTCAAAGACATCTTCTGGGGGCTGCTCGGCATCAATCTACATACACGCACACAAAACACGGCTGTTAGAAATCAGAAGCTGAAAAGTAGGGCATCAACCCACAGAAGAACTGTCAAACAGCGCTAATAAATCCAACAAACATGCAGCTGCTCTGAATGTGTTTATCTCTTAACATATATAGAGACACAGGTTCATCTCTCTGCTTTATGTTGTCATCACCATCACTCGATCGATATGAATATAGTATAGCGATTCCATTCTGTTCTAATAAAAGTGTGTTCCACCAGGAAACAACCTATAAAGAGGTTATAATTACAGATGCCCTAAGATTAAACCATTAACAGAGTATTGCATTTTCCTTTGCTATATATATATATATATATATATATATATATATATTTACTGTGCGGAGACGTGCTGATATCGCATTTGGTCTCGTTCTGTATCGTGTATCTTGCCAGTGTTTGCGCTTGCTTGGCCATTTGTTGTGGAAAAAATAAGGAAAAGTGTGTTCAAGCGTCAGCAGAAAACAGTGTAAAGAAATACTCTTTGAGAGAAGCAGTCTTTATCAGCGGAAGTTAAAAGCAGCTTGTAACTGTATTTACTTATGGTGCGTTCAAGTCATGTTGGATAGATCGTATTTACGAGTTGAACGCACATGAACGCCACCACAAAGTCGTTATTACGAGTGGGAAACTCAATTTTCTTTAAGCCCCGAGTTTCCAAGTTGGGGGCGTGTCAATGAGAAACATGGCGGAATCGATGGATGCAACGTCTGTAGTTGACGGTAAATGTTTGTTTAAATTGATAGTTTAGTTGTCCTATAAACTTAAATTGGTCATGTTCTTGTTACGCAGCTGAAATCCAAGTAAAAAAAAAGCAGACCCTGTTGTATTTTCTTGTAATTTATTAAAAGAAGGTACACCGCCATCTTGTGCCGACTAAACTGACTTGAACGCACCTGACGTCGTAATTACGACTTGTCAACTCGTAAGTGTGAACGTCCCAGGAGGACTTGAATGCAGCATTAGTGTTTAGTGCAGTTGTCGTTGCTAGGAAGTGCTTGTTTTGTTGTTTGTGTGGAGACGTGCTGATATTGCGTTTGGTGTCATTCTGTATCGCGTATCTTGTCAGTGTCTGCGCTTGCTTGGCCATTTGTTGTGGAAAGAAATAAGGAAAGTGTGTCCAGCTGAATTAATTTAGTATGTTGTTAGACGGGTATAAAAAAGCTTAGTTTACCGCGGCAGCCGTCACGTGACGGCCTCCTCGTGTGAAGACCGAAGAGTGTAAAGACCATAGACTCTACCGTGTGACTCCACCGGGCAGGGACACCGGCAAAGGTAAGTATTGCTTTTTATTTCTCCTCTTTCCTATTACTTGTTTCACTTCTGTTTCAGTTTTTATAACCATTTCTTACTATGTGTAAGTAGGTTGTTGTTTTTTAGCATGTGTGCTTGGCAGTGTTATTTTTTAGGATTACAGATAAACTACTGTCATTTGATTTGTATTATTTGTATTTGTTATTTATTTTCATTTTAGTTACATTATGTCTGAATTTATTATGTCTGTATAGGTCTTTTATTAAGTTTTACTTTTATTTAATTTGAAATAATATATATTGAATTTATAAATGTGTGTATATATATACTGTATATATATGTATGCGTGTGTGGTTGTACACACACATATGTAGTTTATTTTGTGCGTGTTTGGCTTAGTGTTATGTTAGAATCATTATTATACTCATACCATTTGTTCTTTAATATTTTGAATTGTTTTTAGCTTTATTTTTAGTTTTTCATTTAAATGTTAAGTTTTGAAATTTTGTTGTATGCATTTGTCATTTTTATTTAATTTCTTTATTTTTAAAATCTGTATAAGTAATATTTATAAAGTTTTAGCTTTTAGTTTTGGATCTGTTTTTAGTTGTTTTAATACTACAATTGATTGCTTCTGTTGTCCTCATTTATAAGTCGCTTTGGATAAAAGCTTCTGCTAAATGACTAAATAAATATATATACGTATATATATATATGCATGAGTGGCAAGCTATTATTTTGTATTACACTGACGCACTAACAAAAAAACCCCCAGCTTCCTAGCTTTTGAGCTATAAATATCATTTTATAGATGTTGGGGTGGATTTACATTTGCGTGTCTGTTACTTTGAATAAATAGATTTAAATGATTCTTATCTTTAAATGACTTAATGGGTGAACTGCTCAAAGAGCAATATCTACCAAATGAAATATTATGAAAAATATCTGTTTAATAGCAGAAATCTTGTATGCCTTTTAAGATTTATAATATTTCCCAAAATTTTCCAGGTTTGCAAATCACAAAAAATCCACACATTAAAAATGTACAACCATGTTTTTTTGTACATGTACCACAGCAGTACCAATGTATTCTTTGAAACACCTTTGTGAACCATGGTAACGATTCAGTAAAAATGCTAATTCTGTCATTTATTCACCATCATGTTATCCCAAACCTGTATTACCATCTTTCTTCTGCAGGACAACAAGATATTTTAGTGAATGTTGGTAACCAAATATTTTTGGTGAGCATTGACTTCCATTGAATGGATGGACCAAAAAAAAAAAGACATTTCTGAAAATATCTTTTATGTTCCACAGAAGAAAGTAACATGAGGGTGAGTAAATGACAGAATTTGCATTTTTGGTTGAACTATCCCTTTAAAAGACTGCTTCCCTTCCCCAGAGATCAGATGATGCTTTTGCTTATAAATCAGATGCACTCCAGCTAGTGAAAACATCCTGACATGACAAACCCAAATCTGGTTAATATGGATGCCCTTTGTGTAGTCAAAATAAGTCATATATATTTGAAGGATTTATTTTAAGGATGGATGTCAACAACAGACTCAAATCATTAATAAGCTACTCTGCGCTGATCCTAAGATGCTCTCCTGAGCTTGAGGTCAGTGTAACCAGTCAAAATGTTCCATTCACAGATCCAAATTACACTGAAACGGACTAATTGTAGCTTGGCTTTTCCATACCCACCTTGTGCAGAGCTTCTCTGTGTTCGTAGTGACTGACCAGGGGATTGACCAGGCTGCAGAATCCGTCCACCCTACGGCGAGTGTCTCTGTCTCGGGCTTCTTTAGTGTGCAGGCTGCAGGTGGCCCTCTGCTGCAGCCTTCGACTCATGATGTCTGCAGAACATTCCAGGAACAGAGCTATGTCGGGCTGCCCCATCTATAACACAAACATATATTTCAAGAAAGGGAACGAAAGGAAACAAGCACTGAGAGCCAGCCATTTTTTTTGTTTTTTGAGATGCAGCCAGTGGTGTCTATCATGAGCATTTCAAAATATGTTGTGCTGGTGTTTCTAGTATATTTAGTGCTTTAATCACAATTATATATTACTATATTTACTATATTGGATTTCAAACACTGTTTGGATGGTTTCATTGTGTCTTCTTTTTGGTTTAAAGGGTTAGTTTGCCCATAAATGAAAATTGACCCACAACCTATCATTTCGACTTTCGTACAATTTTAGGGGGGACATAAAGACATTGTGAAAATAATCAATATGTCTGGTTTGAATAGCGATATTTAACAAAGAGTTTTTGACAATGAACATAAGCAAACGGATCCCCCATTCTATTCTTGACATACTACACGTGCTTCTTCCGACAACATGACAAATGGATTTGAAAAAATTGCTTTGTTGTGTACGGTGTTAGAATATTGCTAACCATATTCTTTTGCAATTTAAGCCCCAAATGTGACCCTGGATCACAAAACCGGTCTTAAGTCGCTGGGGTATATTTGTAGCAATAGCCAACACCACATTGTATGGATCAAAATTATCGATTTTTCTTTTATGCCAAAAATCATTAGGATATTAAGTAAAGATCATGTTGTATGACGATATTTTGTAAATTCCCTACCATAAATATATAAAAAATTAATTTTCATTAGTAATATGCATTGCTAAGGACTTCATTTGGACATCTTTAAAGGTGATTTTCTCAATATTT
>NW_015505813.1:240846-254464 GCF_001515645.1 Sinocyclocheilus grahami
GTAAATATATAAAAAATTAATTTTCATTAGTAATATGCATCGCTAAAAACTTCATTTGGACATCTTTAAAGGTGATTTTCTCAATATTTCGATTTTTTTGCACCCTCAGATTCCAGATTTTCAAATAGTTGTATCTCAGCAACTATTGTCCTATCCTAACAAACCAGACATCAATGGAAAGCTTATTTATTCAGCTTGTATAAATCTCAATTTCAAAAAAATTGACCCTTATGACTGGTTTTGTGGTCCAGGGTCACAAATGAGAAACACTGGTTTAATATGATCAGTTTAATTTAGTCTTTTACTCACATTTACACTACCTGGCAAAAAAAAAAAAAAAAAAGTTGGCATCTAGATTTAAATGAGTAAATATGTAAGATCTTAAGATTGAATCATTATAGCAGTGATTTATGTTTCTTGCATGATGTATGTAACTTATGCAGTGCATAGCTTTTTATTTTTCAAACAACTATGTCAGAAGACATTCCAGGATGACAATACCAAGATTCACCAGGCTAAATTTGTGAAAGATTGGCTACCACATAGTCCTGATCTTAATAACCCCATTGAAAGACTTTGGGACGTGCTGGAGGAAACTTTACACTGCCTGTCCAAAAAAAAGTTGCACACTACAATATTTTGTTGGACTGCTTTTGGCTTTGATTATATTGTGCATTTGTTGTGGAATTTTTTCATGCAACATCAAAGCATTTATTTCCATCAAGAGTTGCACAAATTTTTGGCTGAGATCTTGTATTGACAATGGGAGAGTTGAACCACTCTGTAAAGTTGACTCCAGCACAGCTCAGGACTCTGTGGTCGCCAATTCATACATTAAAATGATTCCTCATGCTCACTGAATCACTATTTCACAATCTTGGTATTGCCATCCTGGAATTTACACATAGGTACATCTTCCAACATTGTTGTTTAAGAAATGAAAAGCTACACACTGCATCAGTTAGGGTTAAAATACTTGTTTCAAATCATATGACATGGCAATGATCCAATCCTAAACTCTTCAGTATTTGCTTATATCTAGTGAAAAATACTTAAATATACTCATTTGCAAATGACATCACATGGCTTTTGAAGACCTGAAATCTTTTTTGGGCAGTTTTGTGGGCATAAACACTTAAAAATGTCTCCTTTTGTCTCCTCACAAAACAAAGAATCATATGGCTTTGAAACAACATTAGGGTGCGTAAAAATGTCAGTTTTCATTTTTGAGAGACCTACTCCCTAATACTTATGTCCATAACTTCCCAGCATATTTCTACAACAGTGTTTGTCATTGGGGACTGCAGTCTCACTCCTTGTGATTTTGTCTTTTCCTGAAAAGCACTGACCTTGGCTTCATACTCTTGTGCCTGCTTCACATTCTTTGGGAAGTCAGTGACCAGGAAGCCCTTCCCTTGACGCACAGTAGAAGTCATAGCCTCGCACAATAGATCCTGCAGCGTGTCCTTAAACACACACAGAAGAGAAAAAACAGATGAACACTCACATACAGATTCATTAGAACACAGACACAAACACACACATTAGATTAGTAGTGAAAAGTGTGATGTGTGGGACAACTAAATGTAGTTCACAGCAAATGTTAATGACAGTCATGTTGCTAGGCAACACCACTGTAACATAAATCATCTGATTAAGTCTGAATCTCTCTGAGCCACATGCCAAACCTTAGCAAATAAACACAACAACAAGAGTCTTAGTTAGTGTCTGGAGGGCCTGTCTGCCTATTTTAGCTCCATTCCTAATAAAACACACCTGCTTTTAATTTTTACAGTAACCCTGAGGATTTCAGTTAGTTATTGAAGTGTGTTTGATTAGAGATGGAGCTAAACACTGCAGGTCATTTCCTTATCCCACCCCTTATTTATCCCTATCACTTCTTGTTCTTTGTTAAAAACTGTTATACCTCAGTCATGTAACTCTTCTGAGTAGCTGATGCCGGTGTGATTCTTCTAAAGTGGCAGCGTAGCCAAATGATCTCTCTTTTCTATCTATTTCTGTCCTGACCTGGTCCAGCTAAGTTCTGCACACCATGAGAATTTTCTTTAGCCCTCTTCTTCCCCAGCACCACCTGTCTAGATCTGTTATGGGTTATCCTTACTTTACCTTGCAGCAGCAGCAGCACCATGTAGCCTAATCCCTATAATTCTGAATATATTTTAGCAGTAAACTTGGCTTATGCCAGCAGCAGTGTAGCAGCTCTAGTCTGCCAAAATCAATCCTACTTACCCTTAATTTTTAATCAATAAAATGCTGTTAAATCTATTTCGAGAAGTGTCATGACTTAAAGGGGTCATGACATGATAAATCATATTTACCTTGATCTTTTAATCAATGTTCCCTCTAAGATGCGCACGTGCACTGCTTGTGCAGTGACCGTGCAGAAGAAATAATATGCCACGCACAGGACAGAAGCAAAAATGAGTTGGGAAAGCCACTTGATTGAATTCTAGTAAATGCTAAATAATTGCAATGCTCGGGGCAAACTGTTATAGAGTTGGTGTCGCTATATTGTTAGAACGGGTGAATGTGGTTTACAGGTTTCATAGAAAGAGAATGATTTGCGCCAAATGAGTCGCTGTAGAAATCGAATACTTTAATTGATTAAGTGGTGGAAATAGTGGATGATGAGCACAGAACAGTAACAAAACTCCAAGATATTTATAGTTACACACAGGTGTAGTAGTGTGCAAACTCTACTACATGGGGATGTTTTAGATAACTGTAAAATAATTAACAGGAAACTGTACTATAACAGGACTGTAAAAAAAATGTTTTTTTCAGGTAACCTAAAATGTGCATCATTTCGTTACATCAAATATAAACAGTACACTAAAGTTAAAAGTTACACACTTTTTTGTGTGTGCGCTATAAATAATGTTTCTGCTCAGGTGGCTGAAATGTCCACCCAATAGAGAAAAATTTTGCTCAGCAAGAAAAAAAAGAGGGAACAATGCTTTTAACATATAAAAGGTCTTTGTGCCATTAAAACATCCTGCAAGTTTCATAGCTTAAAATGTTTTCCTCATTATAAACAAAGCTTCTATTGAATTAAGCTCCAAAAACTGTTTGTTTGGCGAATAGTTACACATCATCGTACCACAGTCCCCACCCACTAGCATTCAGTTGCTTAACAGCTGACACTTGGCCACACCAGATGCGAGAATAGAACTCGTTCTAATCACAGACGCTGTCTACACTGGATACAGTAATACAGATGTGTATTCAGTTTCTGATGAACTTCACGTGTTTGAGTCTGCTGACAACAGGACAAATGGAAGAGTGAAACAATGTTCACAGACTTCAAAAGGATCCCAGCATCAGCAACGAGTGGATGGTTGATTTTCAGTGGTGTCCCAGATCGTGTTGGATGATTAATATATGTTTATTCAGAGCATTTGACTGCAGATTGTTTTGTAAATGAGGCACATGATGCTTTGTCTGTAAATGACGGGTTTATATGGATAATGTTGTCAAAACACTTACGTCAAATAGTGAGGGGGAGTTGCTACTATTTCCAATGAAATTATGTTAGCCAATCAAACAATAATTTTTGTCTGCATATATGTAGTTTGATTGACAAATGGAGCCCAGACGTAGTTCAGGCAGACCACGGTGTGACAGCCAGCATCAGCTGATTGTAACTCCTCCCACTACAAATAAATAAGATATATAAGTTCATCCGTACTTACACTTGCCTTAGTCTGTCGCACAGACTCGCACTAAAACAGCTTGAGTCTGTAACGTGTCAAATCAGCTTTCAGTTTCGTTGAAAAGAAGATGCGCTAAATCAGCCTTCGATTCTGTCGCACAGAACAGTTTGTCAGCTTTCGTTCCATCGCACAGAAACACACTAGTCTGTCACACAGAGAAACGCTAATTCAGCTTTCATTTCTGTCGGACAGACGCATTAAGGCCAGTGTCACAGTTGTGACAGAACTCATCGTGGACGACACACGGAAAAAAATTCTACATGCTAGTTTTTCTGCTTTGTGACGCCGTGAAGCGTCGCAGACGTGGCATCGGTTGTCGTCCACTATGAAACACTACACGAGATGAAATGATTAAAGGGGTCATATGATGCGATTTCAATTTTTCCTTTCTCTTTGGAGTGTTACAAGCCGATCACAAATGCAGACAGAGTTTTATGTTAAGCGGCGCGATGCAATGCAACGCAACGTGTAAAAAGACAGTATAAGTCATTATAATCAGTAATTATGTCCCCACTGATTGCAACAAATGCCTCATTTGTAATGGGTTTTAATGTGGTCTCGTCGCTCCGGCCTGACAGGACATCAACAGTATGTGAGGGGCGTAACATTTCCGTCTCACGCTTAAGGGTATTCAGCAAATCACAACACATTGGATAGCTGGCCAATCACAGCACCCCTCGCTTTTTCAGACCGATGAGCTTTGTAAAAATCGACGCGTTTCAAAAAGGCGGGGCATAGAGGAGAAACAATAATATACAGTATGTGGAAAACAATGTGTTTTTTTAACTTTAAACCGCATAAACACATTTCATTACACTAAATACACAAAATAATGTTCTTTTTAGCAGCATCATATGACCCCTTTAAATCTTGCGTCCCGACGACCATTGTCATTTACAAATCCCCACTACACCCTGTGACAAGCAAATCGTGCCAAAATCGTGCTAAAATCGTGTAGTCTGAGCCGGGCTTAAGTTAGCTTTCCGTCACTATACTCTGTCGCACAGACACGTGTTCTCATTCTCGTTGTTCGGCTAAACTGCATGTTTTTAGAAAACGTGCTGTTGATCAAAGCTTTTTGTGTATTATTGGAAACATACTTGTTGTTCGAAGCTTTTGTTTATTGCCAATAGCTTGCAGTTAAGGGGACAATGATCGCCTATCTTGAAGTAAGCTAGCTGTTATACTCTGTTTTGTTGGGGGGGGTTAGCCTCACCAATCACATACCAGTGAACTGTTTTCCCAATTATAATTGAAATATGCTTTCTCCGCTACACTGAGACAAGGGATGTAAGATCTCTGTAAGATTGGACAGAGAATCAGTAGGGCATAGACTAAGACTGATCCATGAGAGTGGGAGGTGCACTTACCAATGTTCCAATGTTGATGGTTGGAGGACAACTGATTGAGGATGTGCAGCAGTTTATCTAAGTTGCGAGCATAGTGGTCACTGATGGAGGGACAGAGGCAGAGTAATGAGCTACTCCCTTTAATATCAAGGCTACTCCCTTTAATACCACCTCTTCCAACAGTTCTTATTGATCTTAGAATCGTACATACTACGTCATTGTGTTGAGGGTTTCAAATGTCAGTGAGGTTTGCTTGTGACCAGCTCAGAATCTGAACCCTTCAGAGCAAAGCCTGCTGCCAAAATAATGTTCAGGACCTCTACAATAATCTTAATCAGACAGAGTGGTCCTGACAAATACATTTGTTTTTGTTGTCATGAATTCTTTAACTGTAATAATGGCAAAAAAAGAAAAGATTTTTCCGGATATGCTCTTAAAAGTTGACAATATTAAATTTTAACGGATAAACACTTTTCAGTTTTACAGTTTTTCTCTTCTGGGAAAATGGACCAAAAATAAAATTGTATTTGGCCATTGCTCACTGGTCCGCAATCCTGATCCACAACTGTTATTAGCTATCTGACTGGATGTTATTGTTGTTGTTATTCTCTCTTTCAATTTGGACAGATAGTTATTCTTCTTTGGGAAATGGACAGATTTTGTCCAATGCTCTCTAGCTTAAACTGTCTGCTTTCACTAAATTATAATTGCCACCTGCCTCCAACTAGCACCAGGGAGTTGAACATTGGGGTTTGTCCGTGTGTTTTCAGTTGTGCTATATTTCTACTGTCTTTGACTGTGCTCACACTTCATTTATTTCCCAAAAGCCTATTGTTTGAGAAGTACATTGATTATTTTTGTGCCTGTCATGTGGTTTTTCTAATAGACTGCTTTTTTAAAGGAAGACCTTAGATGTCCCAGCACAACTTCCTGTTTCAATAGGAAATGTGTCGATCCAGGAAAGACAACTGTAAGTGCAAATTAATTTACATTTACAAGTGGTATGAAATAGTGTGTATTCCTGTGTTTGTTTCATAAGTGTTAAACCCAGGGAAGGTGAAGCTGATCATTGTAATTTTCGGTAATGGACTTTGACAAGATTGTGCACCTCGGGAAGCTGCTCTCCTCTTTCCAAAAGGTCTCGGAGAAACCGTCCTCTCTCGCTGTGAGACTGCAACTCGCTGCACAGGATGTCCCCAGGACTCAGGCGCTTCAAACTGTACCGCTCCTCTATCTTTTCCGATTGGAGAGCTTTCCCCGATCCCGGCCCACCTGGTCAGAATGAGAAAGTTGAGAACAGATCTATAATGAAAAGCTGTAAATAAAATGGATGGGAAAGTTTGTTCTAAATAGTGGGGAACAAGGGCCAGATCGTCAGTAATTGACTGTCTTGGGATCTTATGGTCTGTACATCACACTATGCGCTGGCCCACCCCGACCCTGCCATCTGACTGAACTCCCACAGGCTTTCATTAAGATTCTGCACACAGCTCAGGCGCCCCTTATCTATTCAAACAGTCCACAGGCAGACTTCCCAAGGGTTAACGTCTCCTACACAGCCAACAGCTGTTGTCTATAACACTGATGACGAGGATGTGGTAAGCATATTTCAAACTTGTAAGAATGCTTCTGAAAAATAAAAAATAAATAAAACAAAGCATCAAAGCAAACAAAAACAATGAGTGGAAGCATACTTCATTAATTGCTTGGACTCTGTTTACTGGATGGTCCTGCCCACCGATAAATCTCATTGGTTCAAAATCAATGCTTTATAGTTGCATTGCTATCTGATTAAATGTTACAATTGTTGATATTTTCACTTTTAGTGTAAGGTGACAAATGACTTCAAAGGCCAATAACGGTGTTACTAATACCTCTGTATTTTTTTTTTATAATTGTCTAAGGATAAAATAATTATTTTTAGCCATTCACCATTATAGCCATTTTTTTAAACATTAAATAGGCCTAATCTGTTTTTATTTATCTCATGCTTCCGTTCTAAATGTTTTAGGGTCGATTTTGAAGGGGTCATGAAATGAGAAATGAAAATTCCCTTGATCTTTTGATATACAAGAGGTCAAAAGTTTCAGAACTCAAAACTTTTTCGTTAGTCTAAAACCAGCTTATATTGAAGCCAATCTGCCAAAACGACAGGTTGTGAAATGTGCCACTTTATGACATAATAGTGTGGCTAAATCCCGCCTCCGGAGAAGAAGATCAAAGCCTACTTCTACATCACTGCCTGTTTAGCCCCGCCCACTGATTCGTGCATGTAGTGTAAATAACAAGAGAGTCAAATGCAGGTCTACACAGAAACCAAACGATTAAGATGACTCCGAAGACAACAAGACGCTGTGCAGTGCCAAACTTTGGACAAACACAGTCTTTGCATCGCCTTCCTTCTGATCCTAACATTAAGAAAGAGTTGGATGAACTTTATTTTTAATGAAGTTCCAGATTGTGTCAGTAAGAACTTGGTCCTTTGTTCACTTAATTTTACCGCAGATTAGTTTACAAACAAGGCACAATTCAACACAGGGTTTTCGGAAAGATTGAAACTAAAAGTCGATGCTGTGACGATTATATTGGATCCGACAGTAATGTCGCACCACACAAGCGTGAGTAACTGTTTTTATAACATAGTCACTATTGCTTTGTCTGTTATTATAGATCATTTGATTTATGTGTTTTTAACCTAAATCAGCGTCCATCTATGAAGGTTGTAGGCTGTCAAACATAGCCAATCATAGCAGTGGGCATTTATTTCGAGTCTGATGAGGGAGGTCAAAACAGGACAGAAGCCTATTAGCCGATTACTTCTAAATAATGTTTTTTGATAACGCTATGAGTGGACCTCAGAGAACAGTACAAAATAATAAAAAAGGAAAGAAGCCTCTGATGCTCACCAAGACTGCATTTGATCATACATACAGTAAAACACTAATATTGTGAAATATTATCCAAATGAAAAACAACAACAACAACAAAAAGTCTTTATTTGAATATATTTTAAAATGTAATTTAATCATGTGACAGCAAGACTGAATTTTCAGCATCATTACTCTAGTCTGCAATGTCACATGATCTTTCAGAAACCATTTTTATATGCTGATTTGGTGATCAAGAAACATTTCTTATGCTTATCAATGTTGAAAATAGTTGTGATGCTTAATATCTTTGTAGAAAATGTTACTTATTTCAGGATTAATAACTTTCTGATGAATAGAAAGTTATTTGAAATGAGAACCTTGTGTAACATTATAAATGTCTTTACTGACACTTTTGATCAATTTAATGCATCCTTACTGAATCAAAGTATTAATTTCTTCCAAAAAAAAAAAAATTACTGACGTACTGACCCCACAATTTTGAACAGTATAGTATATTAACAACAGTTACAGAACAACATTAATAAAACATATCAGTAATAAAACATGCAGGTCCTGCATCGCCAGCCTTTCAAGGAGCGCTGTTACAGTCAAGCCTGTGTTCCTGTGTCTAGTCCCTTGCTGCATCCCTATTCGCATACTATCCGTCCTAAATAGTATTTGAAATTAGAATCAGTGTGTCCCAAATCATAACATGTTGAAATAAGTATTCCAAGGGTACCCGGATGGTTTACTATTTCTAGTGGAAATTCGAAGTGCAGATCTGTGCACATTTTAACAGCTAATATTGCCCACGACCCATTACGCGTTGAACGAGGATTCGATTAGTAAAAAAAAGGATATGCAAGACTGACGGACAGGTAGAGTAGAGGTTTGAGTGATAATCAATATCTAACCTGACGAAAATGTATTTATATAATGTTATCCATGTTATATTTCATCTGCAACAACATTGTATACTTTTATAAAGATACATTTGGTCATTAACTTTTAAATGCATCATTATGCAAACACATGAGGAGAGTTTGGTTTGAAATGCCACGACTGGCAATTTAATTTCAGCGTGCCTCTTGCGCTTAATCAGCCTCACCTGTCTCTTGTTATTTAAAACCCCAGTGTTTTCCCTTGTTCTTGGTCAGAGGGCCGTTTCAGAAAGGAGGTTAAGTGAAAACTCTGAGTATGTCTACCTTGAAATGAGGGAAACTCTGGGTTTTCCGTTTCAGAATGGAAGGTTTGTCAAACCCGAGAAATCAGGGTAAGTCAAGCCCGTTTCTGAAAGAGATGTAACTTATACTCGGAGTGAGTTACCATGGTGACTTACTCTGTGAACCTAACCTGGGGTGCGTTTCCCAAAAGCAACTATGGTCGCAAGTTCCGTCGTAACCAATAGATTTCAATAGAACTAACTACCATAGTTAGCTAACGATGCTTTTGGGAGACGCACCCCTGGTGCAGGTTTTCTTCGTTAAACCCAGAGTTTCTTTCGGTCTCCTCCCCCTTTTTAAAGCGTAGGCGATGTTTAAATACCTCATTCAATCATTCATTCCCGCTGCAAAAAAATTCATTTCTTAGTGAGTATTTTGGAATATTTTGGTGCTTTCTTACTGTTGGCTGAGTAGAAGTCAAATGTTAATTTCATTACTCTAATTAAGAAATGCAACAGTTTGGATTAGAGCACATTTAATTATGTGAAAAGAGCATTAGACTATGTGGAAAAAGCTGCTGAAATTGACACCGAAGGTTACACTTTACTTGAAGCGGTGTGCATAAGACTGACATGACACCTTCATAATCATGACACGACACCTACATAATCATGACATGACACATGTCATGAATATGAAGGTTTTTTATGCATATTTATGACAACTGTCATTAAGTGTCATTCGCTCAGTTATGTACTTTATTATGCAAAGATGACATTGTTTGAGATGTCTTTGTTATGGGCTATGGTTAGGGGTAAGGGTAGGGGTAGGGTTAGGTCAAATAATGTCATATTTGCATTAAAAATGACATAACTGAATGAATGACACTTAATAACAGCTGTCATAAACATGCATAAAACCTCCTTTATATTCATGACATGTGTCATGTCATGATTATGAAGGTGTCGTGTCAGTCTTATGCACACCCCTTCAAGTAAAGTGTTACCACACCGAATTATATTTATTTAATATGTCAAATGTTTGCAAAGTCATGTACCCTACACTCATGAACCTGTTTTGCTTAAAGCTTTACCTTGATTGAATTATGTTTTTATACTTCATGTTTAGCTGCTTTTTTTTCTTTCGCCTGTAGGATACCATGAAAATTAATATTACTTAATTTACTGTTCTGCCACTTTTTACCTTTGATATTATAACAATGATTAAGAATTAAAGTTACATATTGACTCGGAAGTATGCGGACGTCTTTTTGTCGGGTGCTGTTGCCATGGTGAATCATAATTTCGGCGCTCCATTGATCATGGCTTTTCATAGTCGTGGTGCATGCGCTAGTCGATTGATCTAACTCAATTCAGCCATTCTGGACCCGAAAACTCAGAGTTTCCCATCTCAGGGTAAGTCAACTCAGAGTTCAAGTTTCAACTCCGAGTTGGTTGAACCTCCTTATTGAAACAGGCCCCTGGTTTTTGTCCTTCCTGGATGCTTTGTGTGTGCGCGTGTTTGTTTTGGTTCTGTTTTTCCCTGTGTTCTGTTAATCTCGTTTTGCTTGGGTTTCCTTCAAATAAAATTGCAACTGGATCCTGCATTTTGCTCTAAACAGTCACCGTTATAAGAGTGTAATGGCAACTGTAGCTGATTATACAGTATCTGTGGACCGTCCTCGAAACACAAATACAGCATAACCATACAGCACTAGACACAGGAAGTGGAGTAAAAATGGTGCACAAATTGTAATAATTTAATTATCTTGTTAAACAGTCCATAATCAATCAAAGAAATTAACATTGTTTTGATCCAGTCCCAGATATCTTCCCAGTGGGCAATTGCTGTTGAAAAGACATCAAAATTGATGTTAAAAAACAGGTCAAATACGCAAATCAAAATGACGCCAAAAACTTGACATGACGTTGATTTGATGTAAATTGATCATCAAACATATTGGCCTACATACACATTAAACCAATTTCAGTATGGGATTAACTTCCTATTTTCAGCCAATTACACTCTTAAAAATAAAGGTGCTTCACGATGCCATAGAAGAACCTTTTGGTCTAAATGGTTCCATAAAGAACCTTTAACATCTGAAGAACCTTTCGTTTTCACAAAGGGTTCTTTGGAGCGAAAGAAGGTTCTTCAGATTATAAAAAGGTAAGAAAGAAATGGTTCTTTAAAAAACCTTTGACTGAATGGTTCTTTCTGGAACCAAAAATGGTTCTTCTATGGCATCGCTTGAAGAACCTTTTGAAGCACCTTTATTTTTAAGAGTGTACCACTGAAAGAAATTGCCATCCAAACGGAGTTTAAAACGATGTTACAGCATCTCGATCAAGTCTTGACTAATATTTGACGTCAAATTGATATCAACATTATATGATGGGTTATATGCCCAAAAATAAAACAATCTTTTTAGCATCTCTAAAGCTGTTTCTTCTAAACGGCACTGAGATACAATGGAGAACAAATAGAGATATTTGTTCAGGTGTTTCGCTTCTCAGATTTTTCTCCTGATAAAATGAATTTTGAATCACTACAGATCACAATGCATTATCTAGCAATCCTACCCAGTTGCTGTTTGTTTCTCAATCCTTCACATGTGAGCACTTCAATCAGACTTGGATTTATCCTGTTCTTCATGCCCCTTCACTGTGGACAAATTGTTTTATACGCCTGTGAGCTCAAAAAACTGAAAATTGTGCTTTTACCCTGTCAAGATTCTCTGAATCTCTCTATTATATTCTAGACATCTGGGTAAAAAAAAGAAAAGAAATGCTTTCAAAGGCGTCCTGAGTCTGGCTATTAAGTCTAATCTAATTCTTTTTCTGGACAGGTACTACAGTGCAGATACAGTGTTGATAAATCTTTCAACAAGTTTTTAAAGTGTCAGTTAGGGTGGTCAAGTGCATTCCAGAGTGTAATTCACTCAAGCTATCAATCTCAGATCTGTCCATCATATCCAAACCAAAATTACAAGCCTAACTGCTGTAGCAAACTGCTGACTCGACAAAGGACAGGAGCACAGACCGTTTCCACCAGGTTCCTTTCAAAGGACCGCCTATTTGATTTCTTCACATCTCTTTTAACCAAAAAGAGATGTAAAGCTTGGCTTTTAGTTCAGTTCACTACATCCTAGTTGGCTAGAGCTTTTGAACAAACATGAGGGGAGGAAAGCCCCTAGCACACACAGACTCGTACCATCTTGACCGTCTGCTTTCCATTTTCCAGAACATGAGTCATTTTCAGATTAAGACTGCCAACAGTTTCAATTAGAAACCTTATTAGGACACTTCAGAAGCTTTTTACCTGCCCCCAATTTCACAGTTCATTATTCTGCTTGTGCGTCTGTGTTGCAAAAGAAACTTGGTAGTGCGTGCTATTATGTCTGATATATTTTAAATAAGCTGTGATGTATGTACTTTGCATCACAACATTGCTCCTGACCTGTTCTTCTGGGGGAAATGTAGGCACAATAAAACATTGCTTTGAGTGTTTGTTGCACATTGAAAACAATGTGCAATGAAATGATTGTATAATGTGATAATGCAGTATTGTCAGCTAACATACCAATCACAAAGATGACCTTTGATTTCTTGGTCTCCACAGGAAAACCTGGTGGCATATTAAAAAAGAAATTACAAGCAGATAATCAACCTTAGCATGTTAAAATATAGCTTTGTAATGACATGTGGTACAGTTAATGGTGGAAATTAATGACAAAAATTGAAAAAAAAAAATTAAATGCAGGGATACCAATAACAAATACATAATAGTAAAATACAATCTTTATAATTTTTTATTAGTGCCAAGAAAAATTGTCATGACAGTCAGTGGTTATGCATCAGAAAGGTTATACCCGGTTTTGAAAAAAAGTCATTAAGTTTATGGTCTTGACAAATTATTTGGTGTAATTTGGGGTCACTAATGCCGAGTTCACACTGCACGATTTTTCACTCGCCGACAGGTTTTGCGAAATCGCCGACAAATGCCCGACATCGGAGGCAAATCGGTGCTCGTTCACGCGAGCATTGTTGGGGAAAGTTACTTTTAAAAGTAATGCATTACAATATTGCGTTACTCCATAAAAAAGTAACTAATTACGTTACTTAGTTACTTTTTAGGGAAAGTAATGCGTTACGTTACTTTTGCGTCCTTTTTAAATCTGGACAGGGCTTGCTTGTTTGATTTTAAAATAAAAAAGTTATATTTTTGGCAAATATAAAAGCCTTTTCACACCAAAAGTGAAATGAATAAGCCTCAGGCTGAAGGCTTTTTTTGTGAGTGAGATGAATTGATGCATATTCATATTTATTTTGTAACTACAGTAACATCCTGATTTCTCAGCATGGGGAAAGGAGAGCTGTCAATCAATAAATTGAAAAAAAAAAGTAACTTGCGTTACTTATTTGAAAAAGTAAATCAGATATTCTCTTGTAAATTAAAAAGTAATGCATTACTTTACTAGTTACTTGAAAAAGTAATCTGAT
>NW_015505813.1:254689-286638 GCF_001515645.1 Sinocyclocheilus grahami
ATTTACCTCCAACTCTCTTTGCAGAACACCCAATCCCTGTTCCCTGCATCTCCCTCCTGCATAATCTGTTTTTCTTTTTCTCCTTGTAGCTGGAAATCAGCTCATAGACAATATGTGGGCTATATATATTTTTTTTTAATAATTACAGTCTTGTTCGCGAGAACTCGGGTCTGACGCACGCGGGTTCTCGCGTTATTTCCTTATCACTTCTCGCACGTGTTTTGTTGTGAAACGTAGTTTGCGGACCAGACAGAGCTGTCGGCGATTCTTCCTATTGTGAAGTCATGCAGTGTGTAACCTCCTGTCGCCGATCCATCGTGCAATGTGAACACAGCAGCAACTGAATGCTACCCCAGATAGCCACGCAGTGTGAAAACAACGGCGATCCGACGAGTTTGAAAATTGTGCAGTGTGAACTCGGCATAGAAGTCAGAATTTCTAAAAAAAAAATTGCTACAATTTTGTGCAAACGAACCTACATTTTGAAATTCAAATCTTTAGTGGCAAATTCAAACTTAGTGGCACATTTTTCAGCCTGAATTTTGCCACCTAAACGCTGAGACCTGAATTTACAATTCAGATTCCACAACTAAACAATAAGATTGAATTTCAAAGGTGATTTCACACAAAATAGTGACTAATATGCAAAGCTCCCTCTAATTTTCTTTCTTGTTGAGCAAAAACTGTCTCTCTTGTGTGGACATTTCAGCCTGAGCAGAAACATTCTTTATACCAGACCTGTACATTGCACAAGTGTGTAACTTTTAACCTTAATGGACTATTTATATTTGATTTGACCCTTGATGCAACTAAATGATGCACATTTAAGGTTACTTGAGAAAAATTTTCTCATAATAAAATATAATATAATATAAACATTTTCAATAAATATCAAAAAACGAGAACATGTGAATTCTTTTACAGTTATCTAAACATCCCCATGCAGTAGAGTTTGCACACTACTACACCTGTGTGTAACTATAAATGTCTCTGCGTTTTGTTACCGTTCTGTGCCCATCATCCGCTATTTCCACCACTTAATCAAGCCACTCTACTTTAAAGCATGACTTTTTATTTCACACATCATTACGTTCACGTTGCTCTCGTGTTGAGCTATTTTGTCTGCAACCATTAAAGTATTCGACTCTACATTCTACAGCGACTCATTTGGCGCACATCATTCTCTTTCTATGAAACCTGTAAACCGCATTCACCGGTTCGAACTCTATAATGGCAGTTATTTTGCATTTACTAGAATTCAATCTAAAATCAAAAAAAAAGCTTTCCCAACTCATTTTTGCGTTTGTCCTGTGTGCGGCATATTTTTTCTTCTGCGCGGTCACTGCGTGCGCAGCTTAGAGGGAACATTGCTAAAATGTACGTTTCATGGCTAAAATCTTTAGCAACATCAAACTAATTATATAGCCCCCCCCCCAACCAAGAATTTAAGTCTGGTGAGACTTAATTGTGTATTTCCCAATTTTTCAGAACTGCATCAACAAGCATATATTTGTTCTTCAATCAACAGTATAACAATAAATAAACCCACAAACAAAGATAACTTGAGAGATACTGCACTCACTTTCTCCAGTCGCCTCTGCATATCCAGCCACCTCTTCATCAGTCTGCCATAGAGAACAAGACACATAAGAAAAGGAATTAAATTACTCTTAAAAAGCTCACAGATCAGTACAAGAACAGAAGACAATGATTTTATGATCAAATCCCATCCAGAGATCCTCTGAATAACATGACATCCAAACCAGCACAGGAACTGCACATCTGACCCTCAATGAGTTTTCACACCCGAGAATGCTTATTTTTTATTTAAATATTCAATCAAGCTGGAATTTATTATTTAAAAGTAGTTGAATAAAAAAAAAAAATCTCTGTATGTTTACTTTGATTTTCAATCTTCTCGAAACAAATGTTTTTCTCCAATACTTTTTGCAACCTCTGATCTGAATAAGATGTCCAGCAAAAAATTCAAAATAAAATTGGCTTACATCATTAAAGATCTGGCAGTATATTTAACCATGGACATGGGGTACTTCTTATTCCTGTGGATCCCTTTAAATCTATACTGTGCGTGCTAAAAAGCTTTTTTTATTTAGTTTCATCTGATCACAGAAGCCGGTCCCATTTGAAGTGCCAGTAGTGTCTGGCAACTGAATGTCCTGGAGTTTGTTTTGGGTTGAGAGCAAAGGATTTTTTTTCTTGAAACCCTCCCGAACAAGGTTTTCTGATCATTAAGACTGAGCTAATTTCTTCAATTCTCCAGCTGTGATCCTTGGAGAGTCTTTGGCCACTCAAACTATCAGGCAGATTTCTAACATCTCCAGTTGACTGGAACTAGTTTTTAATACTTTGCTATTTTCTATTTTGTGAAGCTCAACAATCTTTTACTGCACATCAGAACTACATTCTGTAGTTTTACTCATTGTGATGGATGATTAAAGAAATTTTGTTGCACAAAGCCCTGCTGATTTAAAGCCATATCGCACGGAGGGTCTTAAAAACCCTTTTGTGTGCGGAACTACATTCTTCCGCCACAGATTGAAATCTTCCTTCCACCTTCTGTCACCCTGTTTTTAGATTTTTTAATTATTGCTTTTGAATTGTGTCGCTTTCAAAATAACGCACCTCCCCAACCAGTTTCTCATTACTGCAATGCAATGCATTTTCTTTTATTAAATTCAGCACAAAGTAAACAAATACTACAAGTCGTATACTTAAAATTGTGCATAATGAATGTACATAATTTAAATAAGATACTATAATGTTTTTCTGAATTTAAGTAAATAATTAATTTTGAGTAGGTTGCTGAGAATTGAAGGCCCATTAAAAGCATTTAATTATTGTGAGAGCAATGTCAAAAAATGTAATAGTCTTGAAAATAGGCTTCATGTTTTTGATGCAAAATTAAAAAAGATTACAAATGTATTTTTTTCTTTAGATTTTAGGGTGAAAATATGACACTTCTTGGCAGTAATTTTAGGAGTTTCACTGAGCTAATTAAAACAAAAGCTGTGAGGTTCCTTGCATTTGAACAAACACACCGCAGAAAACTGGGAACTTGACAGTTTGTGTGGTGATTGCTGTGATTAAAAGAGTTCTGAGCTGTTTAACAGAAAAACCTTAGGCAGTAACTTGCCACTTTTTTAGCATTAGAGATGAGATGAAAAAGCGAGTGTGTGAGTGTGTGTGTGTGTGTGGGAGGAGTGCAGGGCGCCGCTGATGAGCGTGTTTGTGATGTGGGCAGGCCAGCCGGTCTGATGACTCACTGGCAGAAAGAGAGAGAGAGAAACGATACACAGATCCACAAGCCTAGAGCAAACAAGCTCTAACTTGGACCTCTCAGGCCACAAATCCTAGCCATAGCCACTGAGTAAACGACAGTCCCAATATTACCATTAGTGCTTGATCACTATGGGTTTTTTTTCAATGATTGTTAATTTTTTTTTATATTTGGACCCTCCAGTCTTAAATATGGCCTACATGCAAATCACATCAGAAGAGAGCTTTTTAATGTTGGTTTCTTTTCATGAACCATCATAACCATAAAATCCTGATATATCACCATATATTAGTTTTTTTTTTTTTTTTTACCTAATTGCAGCATATAAAGCCAGATTTTGACTGCTGTTTACCATTTACCTTTTCAACCGCTACACTGGCAGTAACTAGAACACACGATGAAGCTGATTGGCTAGAAGGCTATTTCTACTACAAATGCTTCTTCACGGGAGTACTGCCAGCTATATTCCATATTCTATGGAATTTAATACTGTATACTATGGTAAAAATGGGATTACTATGATATATAAAAATATATGGCACTACTATGGTACATGTCCAAAAAATTTATTACCACATGGAAATTTCCAGAAAAAAAAGTATTACATTTACATTTAGCAGACACTTTAACCACTTAACCAAAGTGAATTCCAAAGGAGGATCAAAGAGTCAATATTCGTATTTATAATTATTTTGCATTGAAGACCTTTGAGTGCAATTTCTTCCATTGCATGTTTTTGCTCTTACTCTATTACTTTTCTCTCTCTCTGACCATGGAGGATATTTTCTCATGAATATCAGTCTGCCTCTCATTCATTAGCTGTGCAGACTGAACAGCAGCGAAGGTCGTGCTGTGGATGTTTGCCTTGTTTTTGTGTGTGGAGGAGCCGTGGGCGCTGCAAGAAGTGCTGTATGCATGATTTCAGCAGACTCCCCTGTCTCATAACGCAGCACAAGCTGCTGGATGAGACGCTTGTCCTCTTGTGTCTCATCTACATTGCCTTCCGTAATTGTTGGTAAAAAAATCTCATAGTTTTAAATGAGCAAAAATAAACCCATAAAAAAAACTACTGTCAGGGGACTATGGTAAAGTGATGGTAACAGATACCATATGTCTAATATATAGTATGCTACTAAATGAATAATGTATTAAATATACTTTGGAATATAATACCATATACTATAGCATTTTCATGGTACTCAAATGCACTTCAAAGAATACTAAGGTGCAGGAAAAAAAAATGGCACTACCATTGTACATGTCCAAAAACATGACATTGTGAATGTCCAATAATAATATTACCATGGTGAATATGGTACTACCTCTAAAAAACTCTAACTATGTCTAAAAACATGGTTAAAACATAATACAAGTCCAAATACATGGGAATAGCAAGCTACATGTCCAATAACATGGAATTTAGAATGCTGTATGTCCAAAAACATGGAACTTACATGCTACATGTCAAAAAACATGTAGTATGCAACATGGCCAAAGACATGGTTCCAACATGCTACATGTCCAAAAATGGAACTAACATGTTACACAGCATTACCGAATGACAACAAACATAACCTGCACATTAAACAGTGCAAACATCCATAACACAAACCTCTACCATTATTATGTAAATAAGTTTAACCACTGATATAACAGATGGGAGAAGATTAAAGGAAAATCCGGTGGCTCTTGGGGCTTTTTGCTGGCATAGTTTCCCTTCTTTGAGGGCAGAGTCACTTCAAATTAATAATAAGTTGTTCTGACTGATCACTCGTATCCTATGATGAAACATTTCTATCCTAATGAAAGTGCCCTTGTGAAAAAAAGTGCTTGTATTTAATGTGCATCTTGTAGTGTACTTAGTAATTTAAAAAAAAAAACTACTTTAAGATGAAATAAAAGGTCACTTAAGTGTACATGATTTAAATACACTTTAAGTATACTTTTAAAATGTGCACGTTGCAATGATGTCAAATTAAAAGTTTGTGTAACTGCACATATATTTTAATACATGACATATTTGTCAGTACATTCTGAACTTTAACCTCATTTAAAAGGCAATGGGATTGTGAAATTACATATAAAGATGAATTTAAGTGCTACTTAAATGGATCAATGTGTTAGACATTGCCAGTGTTGGGGGTAACGCATTACAAGTAACTCAAGTTACGTAATCAGATTACTTTTTTAAAAGTAATTAGTAAAGTAGCACATTACTTTTAAATTTACAATGGAATATTTGAGTTACTTCCTATACTATAAGTACTTTATATTTCCATTTATTCACTGACACTTCTCCTGTCCCTAAGAAATTCGGAGTGAGGTAGAGGCACTTCCTTCAGCCTGAGGCTTATTAATTTAACTTTTGGTGTGAAAGGGCCTTTACAGTTTTGTTTATTAAAAACAAATTAAGACCAGCCCAGGAGACAAAAAATAATGCAAAAGTAACAAAATGCATTACTTTCCATAGTAACGCAATTTTTTATGGAGTAACACAATACTGCAGTCCACCTCAATCATCAAAACCATCCCGGGCAGAGTTCCAGAGACTTGTAGAATCAATGGGCACATGGTGACCCAAGAACTCAATTGGCAAGACATTTTATTTTCCTTTAATTTATCATCCGTCTGTATGTCAGTAGAATGTTATGGGTTGCTAAAAACATGAAGGTATAGAACAAGAATGAGGTCATAAATATTTTGTCTTGTACTAAAGCTTTTCTGCAGTGTAGATGGATGTTTTAATCCAAGTGGTTGGCAAACAGAACCAAGCCAGTATGGCTTGAGCCAAGATCCTGCTAAACACAATCGCACAATGAGCTGAAGACTGCTTTGAGATCTGTTCTCATCTACAGAAGTGTTTTTCCCTGTGTGATGCTGACGGCACGGAGAGTTCGCTGTCAGCAGCACCACTGATGGACACAGATGAAAGGGTCACGGTGGGAATGTGGTTTGATCCACAGCCATAAACACTCCTCACACCATCCTCCACGAGGACAGCCATGATTTTAACCAAATATAATAGAGAAAGCATTACAGCATCTCAATGGAAATGCACAGAGAAGCAACAGATTCAGGAATTTAGTTTGACAGACACGTAGCAACAGGGAGGGTCTAATTGGTTGGCCGCTTTCATGTAACCCTGACGTATCTGTTGGTAGATAGTGAGAACCCTCTGAATAGAAGATAACACATGGCTCTCTGTTTTGTGTGTGTGCGCGCGGTTGGAGATGAGGACGAGGTGAAAGGAAAAAGCAAGTGAAGAGAACAAGACACTCCCAAAAAGAGAGCAAAAGCAATCCGAACAATCCATGGCAGGAGCACTGATGGTTCCTTATAGTTAAGCTTATTTTGAACTGTGCATGAATCTATGAAGCTGAATATAGAGTTATGATCTTATTTATATATAGAATTAGAGACGGAATTAACTCTAGAATTCTCTTGTGAGGCATCTATATAGAGAACACACAAAAAAGTAATTTTGAAAAGAGTTGGTAACAAACATTGTTATCTTTGACTAATTGTATTGACATTAAAAAAACACTGAGGCATTTTATATACATATTTTGTGTATGTTCTATAAAAGAAACTAAGTCATGCAGGTTTGGAACATCATGAGGGTAAATGATGACAGGATTTTAATTTTGGGGTGAATTATCCATTTAAGAGTTTATTTTCTACAAGGTCAAAATGAAGCCAAATATCCATATTTCCAGAAACACCCATGATGTATATTTTATATAGTAAAGGGGCATTCTGGACCGTCATATGTAACTGTAAGGTGATTAAGTTTGCGGTTAAACTTGACATGCATTGTAAGTGCAATACTTGTAACATGTTGATTTTGACCCCTTTTACATTTCCAGTGTTACCGTACGTATTTAAGGCTGTCTAGAGTCTATCGGTGTTATTTCAGTATCACTGAGATTATATATATATATATAACTCTTTTGAATTGGAATCCAGAGTCCGCATGCATTACATCACATAAGATCAAAGAATGTGTATGCACTGTATTGAGCTCTATATGAGATAATGCAATACTAAAAGAACCTCTCTTTACAAGCTCTTTCAGAGACAGTATCTGAGTGGGGATTATGTATGTATACCATTATGTACTCTATAGCACATTCTTCCTGACCTTGAGAAAAGAGATGATCTAAAACAATCCCTAAATACACACATCGCGTTATAGAGCCGTCTCATTATATCTGTATCATACACACTCAATGACTCAGAAACATTGATTAAGCATCCATATTGAAGGTCAGCGGCTATGTACCAGTTATTAATGCAATAATGAGTTTGTGCTATTGAAATAACCCAACAAATATACAGGGCATTCTTCTGTGGCTTTTCTTTAAAAGACTATTCCAAAAATAGTTCAAATAGCATACTGATAATGAATGTCAAGGACTTTGGCTTAAGCTTCATCCAGACAAAAGCTAATGCAGGAGAAAGAGTCATTCATAATGACCGTCCGCTAATGCAGGACTGTCACTCAGCAAGCATTTCCATTAAACACAGCATCTCGCACTCACTCAGTCTGCCTGCCTATAACAGCCCTTCAGCAGTTTCATCTGAGCCTAATCTGAGATTCCAATGTTTTCATAATCAAATAAAGGGGTGAGACAGATGGGACATTTTCTGACACGCTAATGATGCTCTAAATGCTATTTTGATTTCACAATAACAGCCGCATTAAACTAGCGTGTTTTACTGGATTAAGAATTCGTAGTACACTGTAAAAAGGATTTCAGTCTTTCTACTTCACGTTTAATTCAATGTGTTACTCTTTGTAATTATTTGTAAGATATTTACTAGCAATTTCGGAGTGAAAATTGTAAATCCTACACTGAAAAAAAAAGCGTTGTAGAAACAATTTTAACTCCGAAATGGCTAGTAAGTTCATAATTAATTGCAAAGAAATAGCAAGTAACACGTTAAATGAAATTTTACATTTTTAAAGTAGAAAGACAATTTTTGTATTGTCGTTTTCTTGTATTTTTTTTGTAAAATGTACTCCATTAGTCTTCATAAATTCTTCAAAAAATCGTGTACACCAATTTTTAAGTGCAACCAACAAAGAAAGAAGTGCTCAACCCAAGGCCAGTGTGTGGATTTAGAAAAAAAAGGACATTTTCATACCTGTTCATCAAATTTGATGGGAACATCTGCCAGGCTGCTGCTGTCTGCTAACAGACTGAGGTCGAGCTCACTGGGTCCTACAGAGAAAAGCAAAAGATACAATCAAGCTGTAAGAAAAGACGTTGGGAAAAAAAAAAAAAAAAAAAAAGCATATATTGACGTCTGTGATTCAAAGAGAAAAAATACAGCAAAGCCTTGTGTGAAAATAAAGACAGTCTTGGTCATCCAAACTACTGTCCGTCATTGAAATGAAGTGCTGCTGTACACTGACGGTTCTTTATTGTTCTGTACCAGTAATTGCAGAAGGAACCCTGGTGTAACGGGGCTGACGAGACGTGAGAATCCATATGCAAAGCTTTATTTGGAGAAGACAGGGACATGGTCATAAGACAGGCAGGGTAAACAGTGGCAACCAGGAATATGGCGGGCAAGACACAAGAATAATCCTAGGGCTAGCGTGGGTCGACGATAGGCAGACAGAGGCAAGGCTAAAGGGAGAAGTCCAGGAAAACAGGCGAAGATCAAAACCGAAGGAGACAGACAAGGCAAAACTAAGCTAAGACTAAGGCTAAGGTCGAAACAGACAAGGCAAGGCAAAACTAGGCTAAGGCTGAAACCGAAGGAGACAGACAAGGCAAGGCAAAACTAGGCTAAGGCTAAGAAACGGCTTAGGGTTCTGTAGAGTAGCTATCGCTAGGAGAGTGATAAATCGCTAGACAATACTCGGCAGAGGGAAGGAAACAGAGTGAGTGTTAAATAGTGAGGGAGTGATATGAAACAGCTGGGTGCAATCAATGTAAACAGCTGTGTGCAATTCGTGCTGAGTGCAATCAGTACAATAAATGATGGGATATGTAGTCCGGAGAGATGTGCAACAGTGTGTAGTGCGAGAGTCAATGAAATTGGAAGTTCATGGACCGGATTCGTGACAGTACAAGAGTGAAAACATGAATTAAAAATGAACAATAGTATATTTATTAACATTAACCTAAATTAATAAATGCTGTAAATAATTCTTATTAGTTTTGTTAGTTCACTTTTTCTTTAAAGAAAAACTTTTAACACTTTAGTGACCAATTCTAGTTGCTTATTAGCATTATTAACATATTGACTGTTTATTAGTATTGTAATGCACTTATTCCGCATGACCGTATTCTACATCCCTAATCCTACCCAATACCTAAACTTAACAACTAACTTACTAACTATTAAGACAGTAGACCACCACGGCGGAGCAGAGGACCACCACGGCAGAGGCCCACCAGAACCAGACAGTAGACCACCACGGCGGAGAGCAGAGGACCACCACGGCAGAGCAGAGGGGACCGAAGATCCCCACGGCGGAGCAGAAGACCACCGGAGCCAGACAGTAGACCACCATGGCGGGGCAGAGAACCACCACGGCAGAGCAGAGGACTCTTTAAGGTTTCCTCCTCAAAAGGTACCCTAAACGCTAACTCACAGAACTGAGTGACGTATTCCTCAATAGGTGAACTCCCCTGTCGTAAATCGAACAGCCGGTCGATTGGGTCCGTACTTGGCCAAAGTCCCTTAGGCTAAGGGCTCTGTAGAGTAGCTATCGCTAGGAGAGTGATAATCGCTAGACAATACTCGGCAAAGGGAAGGAAACAGAGTGAGTGTTAAATAGTGAGGGAGTGATATGAAACAGCTGGGTGCAATCAGTGTAAACAGCTGTGTGCAATCCGTGCTGAGTGCAATCAGTGCAATGAATGATGGGATATGTAGTCCGGAGAGATGTGCAACAGTGTGTAGTGCGAGAGTCAATGAAATTGAAAGTTCATGGACCGGATTCGTGACACCTGGAGTCCTTTCAGTAGCGTAGGCAACAATCACAAAGGTTTCTGTGTCACAAAGATTTCCCATGTGTTCATTAGTCATTCATCTGTGGCACGAGTACATGTTTCCTGAGCAAAGGAATAGATATTGAAACTGCTATACTGAACTGGCTGCTGTCTACACAGTTACTTAGAAGTTTTTTACACAGTTACTTAGAAGTCGAGACGGTCATATTTGCAATGATTCTCTTGATGGGATGTTTTTATTTTATTAACTGACAACCCTTTTTTGTGGCCGGTACTTAGTAAAGAAAAGCCTATAGCTTAGAAAATCACACTGAAACACATGTGGCTTTACATAACAGTGTTTGGACACACAATTTCAGCTATTTCAGTTTCAGTTCAACATTCTACTTCAAAATTTCACTTTTAATTCAATGTTTTCCTTGCTGTTTCTTTGTAATTCTGAAATTTACTGGCAATTTCTGAGTCAAATTGTTTGTACACCATTTTTTTCCACCACTGTGTATAAACGTCATTCATTACATAGGAAAATATACAAAGGAAATGTCTAAAGAAAAAAATTTATTTTTGATAAAAAGCGTTTTAAAACTTGAAATACTATTTGGACACTTTCTGCTTGTCAGACCTTAGTGGATCATGTTCATATTTCATGTGATTAAGAATACCTGTGGTTATTCTGGAAGAAAACCTGTGTGAAATGGAAGAAAACTGACTTTAAACATCCACTAAAAATCACCTTGAAAACAATTGGTTAAAATGAATTGGAAAAATGGCTCTGCGAAAATACACATCCATAAACATCACTGTAACGCACAGCCTCGAGTGACTCACTGGTTTTACACAACAGAACTGAGAGCATTATGATCAAACACACCCAGGTTCAATAAAGTTATATATTTATATCAAATAATCCTTACATACATTTGTTTTCCTCCATGTGATATAGCTCATTAGCTGAACTGTAGGCTGTGTGCAGTTGCCAAGCAATACATTGACTCTACTTCTAGATTTGGGATCAGTAAGCATAACATCTCAATTGGACTTAACAACTGGGAGACTATAAATTGAAGGGGAAAAAAGCATCAGATACTAAAACATCAATATACAACAGTCCTTGATAATTTTAAGAAAAACAGCATTTTCCAAGATAAATGTTTTTCAATATGTTATTAGAGACTTGTTACTTGGAAATATAGCCTGTAATATATTTAGCAAATTTGAAGTATCTTAAATAAAACTTGAAAAGATGCTTCTACTGATAGTGTGATAAAATCTACATCACAAAATGTTGATTATTTATTCAAGAGCATAGAAGTTTTTAGGAAGGTTAAAAATGGAAACGGAATTTGTTATTCCCATTGGCTTCATTTTTTTTTTAGTTCCAAAACTGATTATGTCCAAGTGTTTTCAACCTTTCACTGAGATTTTAATGAGTTTTTTCTTTTTTATTAAAATCGATGGACATTTGTCCATTTTTAAATAGCATAACAGATCTGGATAATAATATGTATGATATTTCGCTGAATAAATAGCAGCTGTCCAGAGGAAAATAGGTCTCAACTGCAAGAAATATTTCTTAGAAATTCTGACAGATCAGTGATTTTGACATGAAGCCTTTGTCACAGGGATCTAGGGCTGGGCGATATAGCAAAAAAAAATTATCAACGATATAATGTTTCATATCATTCGGTAACGATAATTATTGAAAATTTTTAAATAGAAAAAATGTTTAAATTTAACCACTGTATTTTAAAATTAAAAACATTTATTGAGACATCAATAAACAATCATTGTGTTAACAATCAAACACAAAATAAAAATTAAATATCTAATTTCTAATGTTTTATATGCAGATTAAATAGGTCTTAAGGAAACTTTTGTCTTCTCTCCCGAGGCCACAGAATGGCGCAATGAGCAAAATAATGCAGCGCATTTAAATTGTCAACGCAAGGAAGTAACTCTATAAAAAACCGTGCATTACGTCTAAATTAACTCATAAAAATCAAATATAATTTCGTAATTTGCATAAACAATTATGAACAAAACAGCATCATGTAAATAAATATGCATTGCTTATTTGTGACGTGTTTTCTAAAAGTTTAAACTGTTTTAATTTTGCATGGCTTTCTATACATCTCTTGTGTGAGACGTGAGTGCAACAGTCATATTTGTCCGCCTAAAAAATGCGCTGAATATGCGTTCTGTGTGAATGGCTTGGTCAAGATCAAGATCTTCTCCGCATTGAGCTTCAATATTTCTCTAATATTTTGAATGAATAACGCAGCAGCGGCGCGTCTCGTGGGCTAGACTAACAAAACATTCAAATGAAACAACGTCACTTACATCACTCACCGCATCTCGTGTGCCACTGATGACGCTCCCTGATGCACACCTAACATTCAAATGCAAATGTCTGTTTTAAATTCGACTAATATTCATTCTTTTTTCACAATCTCCTCATCACAGACAGCAACAGCACTCATTTCAGCATGTGTTCGTGTTTGTGTGTGCTGTCTGCGTCACTCATAGCACATGCCAATATCGTGCGCTATATCGAACAATTTTTTCTATCGTTACCGAAGAAGGTGTACCGTCGATAAATATCGATACCGTTTTATCGCCCAGGCCTGACCTCGGTCATGTGGTAAAAATGTATCCATGAAAGCATCTGTTATGAGTTGTGATTCAGCTCAGCGCTGCAATACCACAGGCTGGAAGAGGCTGATGCCTTTTGACACCAGTCTCCTCTATAATAGATGCTACGCTGTAGCATCCCCTGACACCACCAGTCCCTGTCCTCCAGTGCTAAACCAAAAGTGACAGCATCTTCTCTTACAGAAAGACTGTCCTTTTTCATACTGTTTTCCCTCCGTGAAGTCATCTGAACGAGTCTTATGGGAAGAGCAGCTGTCTGACGAACTGTTCCTCGTACTATGAAGGAGATGTGGTGGGATTATGTATTAAGGCAGAGACTTTGCACCTGAGACCACAGGAAGTAATGGAACATTTCTTGCCACAGTAGGATTGTGAGTCACAGAAATCTATTTGTTGATGCAGACGTGGCATTATTGGAGGAGCATTTGAGGAATCGTGCGAGTGGGCGGCAGGGTCAGTCCTGTGATGCAGTACCTTTTGAACTCTGCCACCGCTAATAAATGAACATGCCTGAAGTATTTCTATAAAAGGGCAACAGACTTACAGAAATATGCTCTGGTTCTTCTCAGCCACTATTATGGCAAAACTTGAAGATAAGAAAAACATCTCATTGAGGGACTGTGAGTTAGTTTACATGAGAGCATAAACTATAGATAACTAATGATTTGATAACTTATTTAGCAAGAAACGCTGCTGATGTCATTTCCTGCATAATTATGGTACTACTGAACTGTTTGTTGTTTTGTTGCTGTTGGTTATACAGTAAGTCTATTTCAAAGATTACCAGAAAGCAAAATGATATTGATGACACAGGAAAAAACAATAAATTGATTATGATTCATATGAATAATATTAGGAATACTGCATTTAAAAAAAAGGAAATTTCTTCAAATATTTTAGTATTACTTATGTGATATCATTGTATTTATTAATATTTTGAATTAGCTTTTATTTTTATATTTTCATTTTATTTTAATTATAGTTTAAGATTTAGTCATTTTGTTATGTGATTTTATTGCTATTGCTATGCTATTGCATTTATTATTATTTTTTTATATTTCTATATAGCTTTAACTTATTTTTATTTCAGTTTTAGATTAGTAATTTTAGTACTTCAACTTAAAATTGATTTCAGTTAGTTGCCAAAGCAACATTTTTTTAGGTTTCAGGTTTGTTTTTCATGTAATACTTTTTTTTTATTTAATTGTATTTTTAAAAAATGTTTTCGTTAACAATAACGCTAGGTTTTTTTTTTTTTTAAAGAAAAATGTATGCTTATATTCAGCTTTTATTCAAAATGTCAGTAAAGATATTTGTACTATTGCAAAATGTTTTTATTTAAAATAAATGCTGTTCAATCTTTCTGTTCACACTTCATTAAGTGGCACAACTATTTTCAACTAATAAAAAGCCTCGGTGAACATGGTGAAGAAACTTTCGAAGGGTAGTGCATCAATGTTTGTATCCAATCCAGTATATTAAGTGAACACAATTATGCACCAGAAAGCTTGAGTTATAGAGCAATAATGGCCAAATGCACAGCGTGGCATATATGAGGGAAGGTTTGATTTGAAGCATTAAAAATGGATTACCACTACAGTTCTTTTATTAATTTCACAGTTCGATGAGAGTAATAGAAGACAATCCATAGAACAGTGGGTTTTCAAATCACTGTCCAGCGACTTTTATAAAAAAGAGGCCTCAGATCAGTCAGCATGAAATGGATAATGACACTAGAATCATTAGCAGCGGGGTTAACATGATGGGGGATGGAGGTGTAATTAACCTCTGCCCGATTTGATGGGCAAACACCACAGACTCGGTCCACAGAGCCAATGGCTAAAGCTTGACCGAGCCTCATCAGCCTTTGATGCAATAAAATTAGAAGTTGCCCTGGTTTCCTACTGAATCCCACAAGCACAATGGCATGTAATTAACAACACTGCCACTGTATTTATGCACTGTCATTGTAATGTGGTAAATGTATGGCAAATTGTTGCCTTCACCAAAATGGACAGTATAAGATTATCTTTTTTATGGGCATAGATGTGTCAAAATATTGGACATATGCTACTGTTGAATTGTTTGGGGTCAGTAAGAATTTTATTTATTTATTTTTTTTTAAGAAGATGAAGAAATTATTTATTATATTCAGAAAGAATGCAATTAATCATTTAAAAGTGACAGTAAATTAAAATATTTTTGGAAAAAAATTGTTAATAATAAAAAAAAAAGTTATTTGAGCACCAAATCAGCATATTATGTTACGTCCACATTAATCCGGATAAATTTGAAAAGGCATTTTTCTCTGCTTTTAGGATTTCATCCACATTGAGGTACTGTTTTTGTCCAGTGAAAACTGAGCCTTTTGAAGCTTTCCCAAGTGGATACATTTAAAAACGGCATTTTCATGTTGTAGTGTGTGCTGTGAAAATGGAGGTATTCAAAAACTATGATGACAGAGGTACTCAGCAACAATGTTTAGTCATGTGACACAGATTTTACCATATATATATGGCTGTACCAACATTGTTGTTCCTGCTATTCACTTTAATAATGTTACTAAAGATACATTTTACTTTGTACGATCATCATATTTTAATCCTTCTAAGATGACAGAATATGTATTCGCAATTGCTGTCCTGTGGCAAAATATGATGACAGTTGCATTTTAGACCAAATATGGAATAATGATTTATAATGGGACCTGGACCTACCAGTGCTGGATGATTGTGAATAAAAAAAATTATTGTGCCAGAAGAATAGTGTGAGAACTTGTGGATGGCAATCGTTACAGATGGTTTAGAAATTAAAACACTGTTTTTAAATATATCTGGATTAATATGGATGTAGCCTTAGAATGAAGGATCATGTGACACTGAAGACTGGAGTAATGGCTGTTGGAAATTCAGCTTTCTCATCATAGGAATGAAATACATTTTAAAATATATTAAAATAGAAAACCGTTCTATTAAATTCTAATAACATTTCAAAATATTACTATTTTTACTGCATTTTTGATCAAATAAATGCAGTCTTGATATTCTTTCAAAAACATGAAAAAATCTTACAAACTTTTGAATAATAGTGTATTGGACAAAACATACAATAAAAATATACAATAAAACTAGTTTAACACAATAAAATAACTTTAAAGCGCAAATTTTGTCTTTGAAGTTATTTTATTGTTTGAATTAAGGGTTTGGCATGTTCATCTTTTTGGTCACGATTAAATGGAGGTAGATTCAAACAACCAGGGCACATTCATCTGCATCCAGTCAGGAACTGCTTCTGCTCAACATCCTTCTCCATCTCACAGCTCATCTAACACAGACCTTCATTGTTGGTAACCACACACATACTGTAGTTGATAGAACAGTAAATCTCCCAGAAGGTGGTAGGACAGGTAGGATCATGACTGGTTCAGAGTAGAGGTCTGAACGGGCTTTAAACTGAAGCCCGAACCCGACCCGTACCCGAGATCTTCTGACCCGACCCGACCTGAGCGGCACAGTTAAATTTAGAGCCATTTTTTTCCACAACGAATACCCAATTAAAAAAAAATGCTGTATTTCACGATTGCATGCAATGGTCAGTAAACAAATACATGTAAAGAAACAGAATCATTAAGGCTTGGCCAGTTCACAAGGCAAAAGAAAAAACACTTACCAGTTATGAAAGTTTATGAACATCAGGTGCAGCAGTCACATAAATTCTGCCGAGTTTTTGAATGGTTGTATACGACAAGACGATAATTCTTCCATCGCGCAAATTATCGTCTTTTTCGTCAGTTAAGGCTTGTTAGCATTTGGCCTGCTTCAAATCAGACACAGAGATGCAGTGCGGTAAGATTGTATTTATTTGAATGAATTAATTATATAATTTATTTGAATTAGCGAGAGAGAGAGAGAGAGAGAGAGAGAGAGGGATGAAAGTTGCATGTGTGAACCTGCGTCTGCTCGCCTCTCTCTACAAGCAATGAGGCTTAGTTACTTCAAAAACAATGATTTTACCCCCTCATTGCAGAGAAATATAAAATTGCGAGTCAGTAGCCTGTCGAAGCTATTTTACTAATAAAAGTTAGCAAAAAGCGTAGCCTATATAGTTTTTGTTTAGCTATAAACCCGAGCCCGACCTGAATCCGAAGCTATTCATTAAACATTAACCCGAACCCGACCCGAAAGTATTTCGGGACCCGTCGGGCTCGGGTCGGGTAGCTGACTTCTAGTTCAGAGGTGTTCAGGTGCTCTTATCTCTGACTGCGTTGTCAGACACTAACTCAGGTTTGACAAGCTTTGCATGTGTTTGTGTAAGCCAGTGTTTCCCAACCTTTTTTTAGTCGCGGCACCCTTTGGAAATTTTAACAAACTTGTGACACCCTACAAAATTAATTTTGTCACAATATTTGAATTTCTAACTTCGATATGATAATTTGGAAAGTATAGATATTTGGTACAACAGGGAAGAACTGCAGAATATAATGTCATACATGGATATTTTTAATATTATTAAAACATTTTTTCCATCAATGGTGGCAATCAGTAGGCTAATTTCTATTGAAGAGACCAATTTATATGACAGATTTGAATGTAGGCTTTTATACATATGTAAACATTATTTCATTACCATTATAACTAGCTATCTCACAAATTTTTGCTCACTCAGCGTTTTTTTCTTTTACAGTGGGGTAATTTTGGTGTTTGAATTGAATAAAAAAAGTAAGCAGTCAGTAATAAAATAAGAACAAATAAAGAAATTAATAATGATAGCACAAATAAAAAATAATGACAGGCCTTCGAATTAAATAAACTGCTTTTTAGTTTTTCAGGTAGGTCTAACAGTAGGGTTAAGATATTTAAATTATTATTATTTTTTTTTACCAGTTATCCAAATAATGTTTAGTCCTAGAAAGCTATTATTATCAGAACATGTGAGCATAACTTAGCGGTAAACAGATCAATGAATGAGAGGGCAGCGTTACCAGAGTTACCCATATTGCCGCGGCACCCCGGTTGGGAAACACTGGTGTAAGCAGTGAACTTATAAGTAGAAAGTACGTGAATCTGCTCAAATTTGATTGGGCAGATCGTGGATTACAGGTTTTTGCATCCCATCTGTGCCATTATTATTATATATACAGTATATATATCCTATATATCCTATTTACACATGCAGTCTGATGTTTTTCAGCATCTTACATCATGAATGCGACAGTTTTAAAAGTAGTTCAACTTTGAAAATCACTGCTGTGTCACATGGTCCATGTTTACACTACAGTCCAAAATTACTCCTAAGTTGCATCCTTTTATAAAGATGGTAATCAGCTACATTGTTTTGATAGTATTACATTTTTTAGATTTGGAATATATTTCAGTATGGTATTGCTGTAGAAATGTACCAAATTGCTGTTTTATTCAGTTTTTTTTTTCAGTTTTGTATTAGGTTTTGAACTTGGGTTTAACAGTTTTGAAAAGAGTTATGTAAGCATGTGTAAACTGGCCTGTAGGTACATAGAGTTTTGGTGGTGGTTGTGTCTAAGTGAGAAAAAAATGTAGTCATTGAATGTAACTTGTGCCAAAGCAATGGAAAATCATCCACAGTTTCACCCACATAGACTGCTGTTGTGCTCACTGTATGAAGAGTTTTGAAAAAGTGGCCTGCGTATTGACAAATAGGTCCTAGCAAAAAAAAAAAAGTGTTATGTTAAATTGACAGTTCTAAACAATTTTTAATTTCTGTCTAACTGTTCAATCTCAAATCTGAAACCACATAAAGCTCCTTAAAATGCTCTCCAATTTGACATTTTTACTCAATATTAATGCAAAAATGTAAATAGATCAACCAACAAACAAATAATAATAATTGTGTCCTTTAGGACCAATTTAATAATCATTTATAACATGTATTTACAATTTATTAATAAATTAGGGTTATCATTTCTTCATTAATTTCTATGTCATTCAAAGTATACTGTTAAAAATTGTTTTTACAAAAATTTTTTATTTAATGATAAAATCATGCAAATATTTGTTTTGGTTGTGCATAAATGTGTTTTATATGTTATTACTGTATGAATTCAAATGGACTGTGTTATCTAAGCTATAGCAGATACAGAAATATAATATCAACTGCTCTTTCCAGTGTAAGACAAGCAGGGCCCTGACACTCACATGAATAAATCAGCAAGTGCAAGTGAAGGATAAAAGCTTAATAAAACACTCACAAACTGGCTTTCCCTGACACCCCAACTCCATTTGGGCCAATTCATTCAAGTTCTTCATGTCCTTTGGGTGATCTCAGCCACACCAGGCAGCACTAGGGAAAGCTTCACCTCAATGTGGCAGTCCTCAAGGTTACAGATCCCAGAGAGACTGACACCAGCATTAATGGCTGCACTATTACACAGACCTTTCTCATCCCTCGACCTCCTTATTCATGCTCTAATCTCTCGCTCTGCAGCGCAACCAGTGCTTGTAAATAATCATCAGGGACAACCAACGCAGACATGACAGCACAACGCATGGAGACCCACGGATGTCTACGTTGAGCTCATATGGGAAACTTTTTTGCAGTGACTTAAGTGAAAAAACCTTTGTATGAAGATTAAATTCGCACTGGATGCTTTGGTGTCATTTGGTAATTACACTGTAACTACACTGTAAGTGCACATATTGTCAAATAAAATACAACCAATAAATTGTAATGCTGTCTGGATGCTACAATGCCTTGTATTTAATGTACTTAATGTATACATGTATCCTAGCTAATGTTTTTCCTAGTATTATAAATTTCCTGGCAAAGGCTAAAGAATATTCTAAAGAAAATTTGATTCAACAAATGTATAAAATTAAAAAAAAAAGAAAAAAAAAAGACCTTGTCCACTTTTAGGAGTAGGCTACACTAGCAAATAGATGGCTTAAAATATAACAAATATGAACTAAAAGTTTCATTTTGATTTCATAAGATCTTGAAGTGCACAAGAGGCAAAGTCAATGTTGATTTTATGATGGACCTTACAAAGTAATGAAGTAGTAATTCCACATCTTTACCTGCCACAGGTTCTTTGGTGGGGTACATTTTGTTGTCGACTGTCATGCTGATGTCACAGAAGACTTCCTCTTCATCTCGATCTGCATCAAGCTGTATAAACAAGAGAACACTTGTGTCAGGCTTCACGATGCCATAGAAGAACCCTTTTGTCTAAATGGTTCCATAAAGAACCTTTAACATCTGAAGAACCTTTCTGTTTCACAAATGGTTCTTTGTGGCGAAATAAGGTTCTTCAGATTATAAAAAGGTAAGAAAGAGATGGTTCTTTAAAGAACCTTTGACTGAATGGTTCTTTGTGGAACCAAAAATGGTTCTTCTATGGCATCGCTTGAAGAACCTTTTGAAGCACCTTTATTTTTAAGAGTGTACATGGGGGAAAAAAACAGTTTGGCCCTAAATACATTTTACTATATCAAATATTGTTCTGTTTCGATTCATTTTAAATGTGCTTTTGATTTTAATAAGTAATAATAAAGATGTTTTAATATATATTATGTTCAATGTCCTGTCAGCACATCTGTGCATGAGTGGCCTTCGCCATGTTCACCTGAATACTTAATCAAGGAATGAGGGTTTATGAGGACTGCTGGTAAAGAATAAGAGTTGAAGTTGTATTCAAATGTCTGTTTAGTGTTGTCTGTGCTGTTATTGTTCCTTCTAACTAAACATTGCTCATACTCAATATTTCACCCGTACTGAACAATCGGGAACGGAATTCAATAAAAGATGTCCATCCTATTGAAAAACGTAAATATTAAACATGGAAAAAATCTGGTTAAAGATTGGTTGAAGACTGCAGTTGAAAACGTTCATCTAATACATCTAAAACATATATAAATAAATCAATTTTGTGCAGCCACTTATCATATATATATACAGTCGTGGTCAGAATTATTGGCACCCTTGGAACATATGATCAAAGAAGGCTGTGAAAATAAATCTGCATTGTTAATCATTTTGATCTTTTATTAAAAAAAATTCACATAAATCTAACCTTTCATTGGAGAATAAGAATTTTAAATGGGGGGAAATATCATTATGACATAAATGTTTTTCTCTAATACACATTGGATACAATTAACATCACCCTTTTATTCAATGCTTTTTGAAACCTCCATTTGGCATAGTAACAGCTCTGAGTTTTCTCCTATAATGCCTGATGAGGTTAGAGAGCACCTGACAAGAGATCAAAACACATCTATTTTTATCTATCTCTTTCTATTTTTAGATGAACGGTCTGAAATGTAGCATCATTTAGTTTTCTACCTTGCAAAAGTACTGTGACTCTGTAGTATGTTAGTGATTATTACTATATTTAAATACCATGGTATTTATCTGGTACTTCAAGATATTTTTCAGCACTTAAGCGTTAGAACAAGCATTGCATTTTTTTCTTCATTCCTATGCATGCACTAGAAGTCAGATTGGAACAATTTTACTCTAATTTTGCATCATGAAATCTAAAATTGGGCCACAATTCTATTCAATCTAATCTGATTCCATTATTTTGTAATGATTTATTATTATTTCCAAAAATATGCTTAAGACATAAATCTAACTAGAGGCAACACAGTCACTATAACAAGATTGTCTTAAGAACAAGTTTGACTAACTAAGAGCTAACAAAAAGGTAATCAGTCATACTTTTCCGATTCAAATTAGACCAATCTACCTTCTTGTAATTGACTTAAATGACCAGTCTTGAAAAAAAGGACAACATCTATAGCATTCAATTATTAACACACTGAATTTTCATTATCATTTGTGCATTTTTTATATTGCAACAGTGTCAGAATTAACTCTCATTTAAAGGGGTCATATGACGTTGCTAAAAATAACATTATTTTGTGTATTTGGTGTAATGAAACGTGTTTATGCAGTTTAAGGTTAAAAAAACACATTATTTTCCACATACTGTACATTATTGTTGTTCCACAATGCCCCGCCTTTCTGAAACGTGTCGATTTTTACAAAGCTCATCGGTCTAAAAAAGTGAGGTATACGCTGATTGGCCAGCTATCTAGTGCGTTGTGATTGGCCGAAATGCCTCAAGCGTGTGACGGAAATGTTACGCCCCTCATATACTGTGATGCTGTGTCTCCCGGCACGATGAGACAAAACCAATAAAACCCATTACAAACGAGGCATTTGTTGCATCCAGTGGGGCAGCCTGGTCTCATGTTTATACAATCTACACTGCTCAAACTCACGTTTGAATCATCAGTGGCAAATTCTTTAAATATAAAAAATGTACTTACAGGCTGTGAGTCAGAAGCGCCAGACTGTCCTTGCAAAGTTTGAACTGCCCCACTTTATAGAACAGCCTTTGAGCACAGACCCATTGTAGGCTACTCTGCAGGTTCAGGAAACAGTCCTCCATAAAATGCGTCACACAGCGTCAGGTCGGTGGGTTTGTGGCAACCACATGTGACGACCCCGGGCTGGACTCCGCTTCGTCCACGGTGAAAGCCGATCCAGCGATCCACAGCGTGAAGTTGATGTATTTCCTCAGCGACCAGCACGGATCAGCTCTAGGCATGACGAAGCGGATATCGTCCTCTTTTGGAAGACCAAACAAAGTAGCTTCGCTTTCACAACGAAACACACAGCATCTCCACAACATGGCGGCGGCGGCAACAATACTACAGCGAGAATCAAAGTTACGCCTTCTTTCTTTGTGTGAACATTTGGGTGGCGTTATGCAAATCTTCCCACACAGTGACGTAGAGGTGTTTTAGGAGGGCGTGGACAAGTCTTAACTTTTATAAAGAATATTTCTTTGGATTTGAGACTTTAGTCTTTGCAATTTTACAGATCTTCTTTATGGTGCATAAAAAAGAGCTTGGAAAAATGTAAATCGCATCATATGACCCCTTTAAGCTGTTCTTAGGTTCCTACCCAACTCTCCAGATATTCATTATTCTTCTTGGATGGGTTTTGCATTCAACCCTGCATAGTGTGCAGCTCAACAAAACAAATGATATATCTTTGATATAGGTCAGCCTAATGGTGATTGTAGCCATTCTCTTGTTTGGTTTCTTAGTAAAAAAAGACATAAATGGCTAAATGCAATTGAAACACATGTGTCAACAATGCTTAGTGAGAGAGAAATCCCATTTCAGAGTGCTAAAGCAGTGCAGGGTATTCATTTTCTAAGGTCTGCCTGTGGGGGTTCCTTGCAACAGTGTCAAATACATCTCTTGAGGTCTGAGCTTAATATTTCAGAATCAGAATCAGAATGAGTTTTTATTGCAATTTTATTATTTTATTGGAATTTGTTTTCATGACAGAAGCTCCACAGTGTAACAGAATGACAGTGACAGAACAAAAACACAGATAATAAAAAATAGAAAAATAGAACAAGTAACTAAGGAATAAAAATATACAAATCGACAATTGTATGTACAGGTATATAACAATAGACAGTTGTATGTACAGGTATATTATGTGCAAATTGAAATGTAGACTGAGTATGAGTGTTAGATAAATAAGGGTATGAGTGAATAAATAGTGTGTGTTCCACAGTTATTGTCAAGTGTTCATGAGATGGATGGCCTGAGGGAAAAAACTGTTCCTGTGTCTGGTCGTTCTGGTGCTCAGAGCTCTGGAGCGTCGACCAGATGGCAACAGTTCAAAGAGGGAGTGAGCACACAGATTAAAATTTATTGTGATGAATATTAAAATTTATAGTACTGTATTTTTATATGATTTATAATTAAATATAATAATTACAATTTATAAAAAACATTTGGTAACACTTTATTTGAAGGGGTGTGCATAAGACTGACATGACACCTTCATAATCATGACATGAGGCATGTCATGAATATGAAGGAGGTTTTATGCATGTTTATGACAACTGTCATTAAGTGTCATTCGCTCAGTTATGTCATTTTTAATGCAAATATGACATTATTTGACCTAACCCTACCCTAACCCTACCCCTACCCTTACCCCTAACCATAGCTCATAACAAAGACATCTCAAACAATGTCATATTTGCATTAAAAATTACATAACTGAGCGAATGACACTTAATGACAGTTGTCATAAACATGCATAAAAACCTTCATATTCATGACATGTGTCATGCCATGATTATGTAGTTGTCATGTTATGATTATGAAGGTGTCATGTCAGTCTTATGCACACCCCTTCAAGTAAAGTGTAACCAAACATTTTAATTTATAATAATTTACATGTAATATATTATATATTCAAAACAGAAGCCCTAGAACTTGATATCATGTTACCCATATTTATTGTAGAAGTACTATATCTAGTGTGCCCCTCTAGACAAATGAGTCTAGAAATAGCTGTTGAGATAACAAAAGTTATGATGCTCATAAATTCATAAAAAAATATACATAACTCTGGGGACTTTCAGGGGCAAATGTTATACTCCACCATTAATCTTGCATACACTCAAGCAGCAACATAAGTATATCAAAATTCAGTCTATCAAAATAATTAGTAAATTCACTTTTACTAAAATTAACAACTCTGAAATTACCACAGCTTTCGTTCAGAGGTCATTTCAGAGTGGGGTTAAAAGGCTCTGACTTTTAAGAAAGGACATCAAACCCCATGCGGCGACACCAAAGAGACTCGCTGCCAAAGCATTATAGATAGTTAATTAAATGGGTCTATTTTTTTGCTATGAAGGGATGAACTTCAATCAAAGCTCCACAATCAATCATCACTCTCTCGCTTTTCAGTTACACTTAAAAAGGTTAGAGCAGAGCCCGTCATCAAAGCGTTCTGCTGGAACTGCTCATATATGAGATCCAAGGCCCAGGAAACAAACAATATTATTGCAGTTTGATTCTAAATTTGTGTGTGATACTTATTTTTTTTTATCTCTAACGCATGTACGTCAGGGCTGTGTAATTACTGACCTCAAATGACATCAATTAAAATTTGTTGCAGTACAAAGGCCAGATGCTGAGCAAGATATTGAGGACATTTCCGGTCGCTGGGGTTTGTTTGTCAGGTCCAGTTATTGATTTTTGGCAGAACTGAAAGGAAACTGCCTATAAATGATTTTGAAAATGTTTTACTGTACGACTCATTTGAGACACTTCATGTGAAACTCCATTTTATATCTTGTAAACATCTAATTTACATTTGATGTAACTGATATTATCACTGTCGTAGTCGACTCAATGTAACTACTATTCAAAAGTTTAGGGTCAGTAAGACTTAATTAAGAAATTAATACTTTTAACAGATTAAAACGATCAAAAGCGACAGTAAAGATGTTTATAATGTCACATTTATTTATTTAGATAGCAAATGCTTTCATTCCTATTCATACTAAAAAAGAAAAGTTATTTTAAATTGTAACAATAGTCCACAGTATTACTTTATTCACAATAATACTGTATGTATTTTTAATCGAATAAATAATCAGCAGTTGCCTTGGGGAGCATATATACACTTTAACAAATGCTGGGTTGTTTCAACCCAAAGTTGGGTCAAATATGGACTAACCCAACTGTTGGGTTAAAAAGCTAATTTAAAAATGTAACCAAAATTTAACCCAACAGTTGGGTTAGTCCATATTTGACCCAACATTGGGTTGAAACAATCCAGCATTTTTTAGAGTGTAGGGACTTCTTTCAAAAACATAAAATCTATGGATAAAATCCATATAGTGTGTGTGTATGTATATATATATATATATATATATATATACATACATACTATTATTTATTTATTTATACATTTTTGCTCTTGTGCCTTTAAGATATTTATGTAATCATTTTTCCTGCTTATTGCCTCACTGCAACTGGATCAACCAAGTTGATGATATGCAAACAGACATTTTTACCAATGCAAGTGTTTAATGCAATCAGGTTTCTGAGATATGAAATCAAAGGATTTTGGAAAAAGTCATTTTTGTAGTCTAGTTTCATAATGTGGTCTTGTTGAACTTGGGAGAAAACTTCATGCTTTGGTAAATCATAATAGGTTTTTCATAAATCATAATGTCAAAATTACATACTGAGTCATAATTATATGAAAAGTCACAATTATGAGATAAAAAGCCATGATATGTAAACATTCATAAACATTTTTATGTTTTATGTCAAAATAGGAAATAGGCTTCCATAGATAAGCATTTGAAACTGGGCAGAGACATTCTGATTTATGAAAGCATGAATGCCAGGCCAATTCCAAATGTTTAAATGTTGATGTCCTACAAAGGTTGAAACACTTGAACACTTCACCTCCCACTCGATCTGGCCGAAGGCTACAGAACTGATGTATCATGTTTTTGTGAAGCTTACATCTTCCTGTCAAAGGGGAATGAGCTAGTTAACAGCGCTAATAATAATGTTCTGTATTCATCACAGATGCTACTTTCTTCTCCCTTCAAACAGCCTAATGAAGGTCGCTTCACCATAGCAACAAGTGGAAGAATCACTGAAGACACAAGAGGATCCCAAACAGCATTTCCTGAGTCATTCTTCACATTGCTGTCATTTCTTACATCTTTAAAATGAACTGCACTGAGGGTTACCCACAGTAAGAGCTTACTTTAAACTCCAACAACCAAGTAATTACAAGCTTCCAGTAGAAGTTTCTCCACATGACGTATGTACCTGCAACGTCCATCTTCCCCTCCCACAGAGCTTTAGTGTTTAACACTTGTCTAAAAAAATGAGGGATCTGAATCTTCAGCCAGCTTAATAGGTTGGGCTCAGTCAGACTAACATTGAGTCATATTCTGCCACATACACATCCACTATCAGCACCTATGGCACCCTGCTGTTCAGCACAAAACTCAATGTGCTAAACTGCTTGGGAGGCAAATTTACGAAAGAAAGAAAGAAAGATTGTATGACTGTAAAATATTTACAGAGTGAATAAAGGAATTCTTGGAAACAGAATGCAACACTGCAGCGCAGATTAAATACTGACAAGGTGAGTAACATCAAATGATTTACAACTTTGTACCATCAATAATACAAGTAGTACCATTATAGTATAATCATTTAGCATTACTAAACCTAAAGCACATCACTATTTCAACATCAACACAGTACGTTTGGAGTTCATAATTCCAATAAGAAAATATTCTGATAAATTACGATAATATCTTCAGTGCAACTGAAGCAAACAATCAACTATGGGTGGCAGGGCACTGTCAAAAGATCTCCGGGATAAAGTTGTGGACATGCACAAGTCAGGAGATGGATACAAAACAAAAAAAAACAAAGCTTTTAAGCTCAGTGAAGTCTATTATTAAGAAGTGGAAGGTATTTGGTACAACACAGACCCTTCCTGGATCAGGACATCGCTCCAAACTGGATGAAAGAGCCGGAGGAAACTGGTCAGAGAGGCGACCAAGAGGCCTACAGCAACTCTAAAGGAATTTATGACCAAGAGTGGTAATTGTTTGCATGTGACAACAATATCACAAATTCTCCCCAAATGTGGCTTGTATGCGAGGGTTGCAAGAATAAAAGCCACTCCTCAAGAAAGGCCACATGTAGTCACGACTGGGCTTTGCCAAAACGCGTCTTGAAGATTCTGAGGTAGATGAGACTAAAATGGAATTATTTGGTCTCAACACCAAACGATATGACTGGCAGAAATCCAATAACAGCTCACCATCCAAATAACAGCATTCCTATAGTGAAACATGGAGGTGGTAATATCCTGTTATGGGGGTGTTTCTCTGCAGCAGGGACTGGAGCACTTAGAAGGAAAAATGGATGAGTAAATACAGATGGATAAAATAAAAAAACGGTCTGTACGTTAAACATGCTTCTTGTAGCAAATGTAGGGCCCTATGATTTCTGCGATGCAGAAAACAGGGACGGAATCCCGGAATCCATTCATAAAAATGGAATTTACTGTGTAACGCGGAATGTCACGGAATGAATAGGTGTTTACTTCTGAAGCACGTGCAATGCTCGCGGTTGTCGTCTGTAGTAAATAGTATTTTTGTCATTTAATATTCACATACACTAGTCTATATCACCGTTTGATTGAAGTGTACTGACTAGCATTTGATTTATTCATTCAAAATTTGACAAATTCCGTGACATTCCTCGTTACACAGTAAACTTCTGTTGTGTAGCACATTGAATGTACAGTATAATGAAAGGATTTGTTTAATTTTCATTGGAATAAAAGATAGATTAGTGTTTTGCCTTCATCTGATTACCAGTATCAGTTTTCAAATCTTGCAAAAAACTCTGCGAAAATTAGGCTTTCTTAAATGAAACTTTGTGTGAAAAGTAATAAAAGTTGTTGGAGTTTTACTGCCTCTAGTGTTCATTTCTACTGGAAACTGCAAGCGATTCTTTTGCAGAAATAAAGTTAGAGGCATATATTTTCAATGAGCCTGGGTAGTTAACCGTTCCATTCCGAGCCAATCCAGCCTAGCTGGGGGCTGATTTACATATGGTATGAGATGTAAATAGTGACTGCATTATGGAGGATAATCAGATATTTCTGTTTATTTCACTTAGATAGCGTGGTTGGCTAGCTACAGAGAGAAACTAGTAGCTAGACAACAAACAAGTGACCTATCCTGAGTGGAGACGTCAGCAAAAGTTAGCCAATGGTGCTGAAAATTCTGGGCCAATAACAGTTTGCAATTGTGCCGTGCTGAACCAAGCTCAAGTGGAAACATAACTGGAACCACTCCTTACTGTTCATTGAACTGTTCGGCCTGACGGTGGAAAAGCAGCTTATGGTTCCATGAAGAACCATCAACATCTGTTTCATTGCACAAAAGGTTCTTTATAGTGTAAAAAGTTTCTTTAGATTTTTTAAATGCTCTTCACACTAAAAAAAAAAAATGGTACTGTTACAAACTGTTTCTTTAATGTTCTTTGGGGGTACCAAAGAACTTCTATGGCATTGGTTTGAAAAGTGTAGTGTAGCTCTGTATTATTGAAGAAAAATTCCTTTTAAAATAATAATCATGTCATAATTTACTCCTCCTCATGTTGAGTGCGCACACACAGCAAATAGAATGAGAGCGAGCGTCCGCACATCAACGTGCTTCATTCGGGTTACGGAAGTCGTCGGCAGCGCTTCACACAGGACTTGCTCGAGAAGAATGTCTCCAAAAGAAGTGTGTTTTTGGATGTGAGGGAAAGTCAAGATAAGCTTGTTCAGCTTCCCAAAGAACCCAGCGTTAAGGGAATGTAGTAGTGGATGCAGTTTGTTTTTCCGGGACAGCAACGAAGTTTCGCACGTGTGTGTTTGTTTCCGTCATTTCAGTGACAAATGTTTTATAAACAAGGCCCAGTTCGACGCTGGATTTGCAGATCAGTGGATACTGAAAGAGCGGTCCCAGCGCTAAAATATCCCAGCTGGAATCGCAGGTGGTGAGTAAACTTCATCAAACTTCGGCGTTTTGTTGGCAAACGGCACGTAAGTGCTCGGGATTCTTTAGCTCCGCCCACAGCATGCCTCCAGGAGCTCGGCTGTTTTCATTGAGAATCTTAAAGCTATATCTTTCTTTTATAAATCTGATAAAACTAAAGAATCTTCGGAGATATGAAGAATGCAATACTACTATATAGGTACTCAAGATTAACATGAGATTGGCGAAAATGTGTGTGTTATGTCCCCTTTAACAATAGCAATTTCCATCCAAATATGTGCTTATATTTCACTTTTTTTTAGAGGGGGTCTCAAAACCTTCAGGTTAATGAGCTGGTGCTATAATTACAATCACACATTCTAATCAATGCAATGAATGTTAGTTTCCCTACAGACAAACACAGACTTTGCCAGTGCCAACTCTGCTTTTCATGAAAATATAGCCTGTCCTGAATCAAGGATTTCTGAGGACTGAAAATAACTGACTATGCTGACGAGGCAAGAAAGCATCCCAGATGGAAAAATGTCACGCCTATTAACGGGACACTGAAATGATTAATTACAACACAGACATTTAAAAAAATGTCTCCTATTGTGTTCCACAGAAGATGCCAAACAGGTTTGGAACAACATGAGGGAGAGTAAAATATGACAGAATGTTCATTTTTGAGTGAATTATCCCTTTTAAAGAAGAAGGTCCAATATTTTAGTCAGTTTTATATTAAAAGTGACAGTAAAAGACTTAGAGGCAAGGATGATGAATATTTGGACGAACACTCAGAAAAGTGCTTTCACTTGTGCTGTATGTGGTTCTTGTTCAAATTAGTTTTATCAACTTGACCCAGGCTCTCAGTTTAGATGAAATAAATGCGGCTTTGTATAGCTACATTCTAGGGTCATTTTAGGTCTAAAAGTTTTGGAGTTAGCAATTTCAGCCCTAAAGTTGCTTATACAGTGCTTGCAGGCAGAATGAAATCTATAGCAGCAAACTAGCAAAGTTTAGAGTAGCACTGACAAACTGAAGATGTCACTCTGACAGCCAGTGCACAAAATCTACTGCATGTGGTTGACATTAAGCAGCTAAATGACACACTTCATTCATCTCAAGATAACCTGATATTTCCTATGTATGACATTATATGACTCTCCTGAATCTCTAAAAATGTTACATCACCAGTATTTGCAACATCCAGTGACAAGAAGATGGCTGCGAAACCAATTCATTGCAAACAAATTCAGTAGTCTTCCATAATCGTGGTGCCAGCAGAATGTGTCAGTTTCATGCATGCATTAAAATTTGGTTAAAACGTCCCATTTTTAATGAATAATGAGTCAGATGTACGTTTCTAAACCTGTTGCATTTACAGGAAGCACCAAAGAAACTAAAAGAGGCCACATTATTTATATCAGTTTCACCTGGAACCCACAGGGACCCCGTCGCCATGGGAACTGCGGAGGTGATTGGGAAAAGATTTCACATCTTAGGCTTATCCAACATGAAACACAGGCAGCTGTGTTTCATGAGATGCCAGCCTCAGCCCAGTATCACTGAAATGCAAACATATCTTCTCAGAAGGAAGCGTAGCATGAATTCCTTTTGTGCGACACCAGCGGCAGTCAACCACGTCAGCTGATCGGATTTCCCTCCCACACCGTACAATAGAGTAAGCCTCACCCATCTGTTTCTTTCTTACTTAGAATGTTTAGGGTAACCATAAATTAAATGATTAATTATATATTTTTTAGGCTAATACAATGAGATTTACTCTAAATATTTTCCCCCTTGTTTTAAGGAAACAATTATTTAAAAAAAACATCAAAGCTTTTATTTGTTGCAGCAGATATCCAGTGGTCTTCATAATAATGGTGTTTTATTTGTCTGTGATGTTTCAGATATGCTGACATTTGATGATAATGAGATTTCAACACAAAAGTTTTTTTTTCATAAGTGTCAGCTAAATTAGATTTTTAATTAATATTAGCTGTTTTAAAGATGTTTACCTGTTATTTGCTGAAATCAAATTAAAATCAGAGGGTGACCATGCTTTTTTGATGTTGCTCTGAAATTCTGAAATAACCAGCTATTTTATATCAGATTTTCTCCTAGTAAAACTTAGCTAGTCCCCCCTAAAATATCTGCCTGCCAAACTCTTCTCTTTCTTTCTTTCTTTCTTTCTTTCTTTCTAAAAGAAGATATTTTGAAGAATGTTGGTAACCAAACTATCCATCCATCCAGTGGCGTAACTTTGCTTTGAAAAGTGGTGGGGACACCGCGCAACTCGTTTTGCTAGTTTTTTATTTAATAACCTAATTTACTTGGGGACTGGGTTTAGAGTTGAACAAACTTAATTTTTGCTTTTCTAAAAAACATCGATGTACCAGGGGCGGTGCCAGAGAATTTTGAAGCAGGTGCCGAGGGGGTGCTAGATCATTGACAGAGGGAGCTGGGCAATTCAGGGCTCCAGACTCATTCTTCCCACTGCTCGCTCTTTTGCTTTAACTTTCTCAGTTGGCTGCACGAGCACGTTTTTTTTTTTTTGCGCTACAACATGCTGTTAATCAATGCACGCTGATGAACTTTATCGTAGTTTATAGTTATATGGAAACGAAAGTAGTTAACATTCAAC
>NW_015505813.1:286650-287375 GCF_001515645.1 Sinocyclocheilus grahami
AAAAAAGAGAGAGCCTCCATAGCATAAGGTATGGAAGCCCGTTTCCGCCACTGAATACAAAAAAAAAAGAAGGTAATTGTGACTTTTTATCTCACAATTCTGACTTTTTTTTCACAGAATTGTGAAATATAAACTTGCAATTGCGAGATATAAAGTCAGAATTGCGAGATATAAACTCGCAATTCTGACTTTTTTTCTCGCATTTGATTCTGACTTTTTTTCAGAATTGTGAGATTAACTCGCAATTGCGAGTTAAAGGGATAGTTCACCCAAAAATGAAAATTCTGTCATCAATTTCTCACCCTCATTCTGAATTGTGAGTTTATATCTCGCAATTCAGACTTTTTTTTCTCAGAATTGCCAGTTTATATATCTCAATTATGACTTTTTAACTCGAAATTTAACTCGAAAAAACCTTCTCTGGTTTAAGAAGCGTTTTTTTACTTGACTTAAGCGTGAAAACCATAATTTTTGCTGAGCGCACCTTCTGCAATTAATAGTAAATATAACCAAAAAAGGTCATTATAATTTTTATATGAAAAATAAAATAAATATAAGGAAAACACGCCCACTTGATTTTGTAGTCCGTATGAAAAGGTGTATTTCTATTAAAGGCACGTCCATGAGGAGATGGCGAGTCGGCATTCGGCAACCTCATCTTTGCACCCGACACTGACTCAGAAAGCACTAGTTTATTAATAAATAATTAAAATGTCTTCTTTTCC
>NW_015505813.1:287387-292196 GCF_001515645.1 Sinocyclocheilus grahami
ATTAATCAATTTAATATAACGTGCGACTAGTTGACTAGAAAAATCTTTAGTAGAGGGCAGGCCTATACTTAGCACAAGGAAGCTCTCCGTTTTTCAAATAAAATGCTATAGTCTAATGACATTACGAAAAGTGCGACAGCTGCAAATCACATCGTTATTGCACTGCACGAGTTATGCATGCGTAAGGAGTCAAATGTTGTTGTTTTTTATCCTAATTAGATTATGAGGAATGATTTGTTGATCTTGTTTTCCCTTTAATACATAGCCTACCTTCCGCAATATATTTTTCAATTACTTTCAAAAAGTGGTAGGGACAATATCGACCCTGGCAAAAAGTGGTGGGGACATGTCCCATCCGCAAATTACGCCTATGCGTCCATCCATTTATTGATTTATTTATTTGAGAACGATGCTGAGATTGGAATTGATGCTTTGGTTAATCTCTGCTGTTTTTAATTGTGCTTGAGAATGAGTAAACTATGGCATTATTTTTAATCCTTTAACTTTGACAGCCTAATTATACAGAAGAACAGGCATATTTGAGTCTTCATGACACTTTATATATATATATATATATATATTGCTTGGTAATTCATGGATGACATCACAGATAATTTATGAGAATAAATGTGAATGTTCTACCGTGAAATATTAACTTGTCAGAGTCTGAAGGCAAAGAAAGCTGAAAATTTTATTTAAATGACAAAAATCATTTGAATATAAAAGAAGAGTTTACTCAAAAATGAACATTCTGTCATCTCACTCACCCTCACGTCATTCCAAACCAGTATGACTTTCTTTTGTGAAATACAAAAGATATTCTGAAGAATGTTTAATTGTCAACAGTTTTTGTCAAAATTGCCAAAACAATTTTTTTCTTTTTTTTTTAAATATCGTCCTGTGTTGCCCCCCAAAAAAAGACATACGGGTTTGGAAAAACATGAGGGTGAATAAATGATCATTTTGGGTGAACTATATGTTATTTCTTATCTCAGTTTTTTGCATCTAGAGATGTTTGAGTTGACTGCACTTGGAGTTGAGAATGACAGTCAGACAGCTAACACACTCCCCATTAGCCTCAGCAGAACCCAAATTTCCTTTATAGTCTTTATCTTCTACTTTCCTGCATTCCTGCCCTGGTGTGATTTCTTCTTGTCTTCCGCTGCCATGCAATTTGGCTGAGCTTTGACGGTACAGTTCTCTGACAGCTGCGATTGATGTGAGGTTAATGGTCTGACACACCAATGACCTGGCAAGTCATTTTCTCACGTCTCACTTGCTTTACATGCGATTTTCTATCTCACAGTATGCGAAAATAGCGCCCTGTGGCACATTCACATAGAGGGAAGAATGTCACCATGAATATCAAGATTTTGCTTAACTTTCATATTCCAGTCTTCAGGTGGCACCAGTATTTAAAAAGGTACAAAGCTTTTAAGAAGATTCCACTGTAATAATTAATTGTTCACTGTAAAATTTATTTTCAGCCACATACGAAATAAATTCACTTGCTAAAAGACAGAAATATCACAAAAGCAACTGTACAGTCTGTACTTTCAGATAATATCATATAAGTGAAATAAAACACTTAAATGTACAGTGTACACTTTTTGGTTTTGATGACGTCACCCTTTACTTCAGCTTCTCATCAAACTTTCTGTCTAATCAAATGCTCTCTAGAATCTGAAATGTCTACACTATAAATAGACGCTGAAATAGGTCACTTGTTCACAGAATTAGTATTTTCTGTATCCACAAGTTTCCTACACCCCATGAGGCCTTGCGTCAAAAGTGGGAGCGTCTTCCGGTTCAAAGTAAACAAGCGGGACGTGACACTCATTCATTCAACAGTTGACAGTCAGTCATTAAAGATTTAGTGATCCAAACTTGCTAACGATGTGGGAACACAACTTAAACGAACTTAAAAAGGGTGAAATAACAATACCTTTACCCTCTGCGGTAGATGGTTGGGAGGATGGCCTCGTATCACATACGGTAGCATTTTTAACTATTTTGTAGATTCAGTAACTTAGCCTGTGATGGTAAGGCGATGAACAATTTGAAAAGCACAGAGGCATATCAGTATCTACACAGTGATGAAGTCGGCCGGGTGTTATTTAAGGATGTCGGAAACGACCTTATGATTCTAAAAGCGGACATTGAGCCGATCCAGAGCCTACACGTATCACATCATAAGGCTTGGGTGCTAGCATCAGTGACAGATAACATCATGTATTGCAGGTGCCAGGACGCTCTTGTAGCCATGAAGCAGCACTTTTCTGGAAGGTCAGTAAAGTAAGGACAATTAAGGGCACAAAAATTGTTTATTGTATTGTGATATTATTAATGAACTAATAAATGTACTAAACTGAAATGTTTACTGTGTGTCATTCATGTCTCAAAATCTTTAGTCTAAGATTGTTGGATGATACAATTAGCACACATAGTACTAGGGATGCACCGAAATGAAAATTCTGGGCCGAAACCGAAAATTCTGCATGCACTTGGCTGAAAACCGAAACCGAAAATGCTTTGTAATAATTAATTATTATTTTATTAAATAATATAAAGTAATTTTGTAAGACTTTTAATGAAAGTGACAAAGAAAATTGGACAGAAACTATATTAATATAAAATATCAATATATTATTTTTACTCTTATACTTATCAGAGCATGTTAGCAGAGCATAGCGGGGTGCAGAGAGGATAGTGTCATTTTACATGCGTTGCCCAGTACAGCTGTACTACACCATGTTACATGTGACATACAGTAGCGCTATTGCAAACAGGAACAAGTTTACTACATAGAAACTTCCTGCCGGCGTGTTAAGCGGACTTTGCTTTTCCAGTGAGCATGAGCGGAATACACAATCATAGAGTGGAATATTGAGAGGAGCGTCACAGTGGCGGCAGCTAGAGGGAGAGTGAGACCTGCGCTTAACACTGCCGGGCGGTGCAGTATGTCATATATTTTCGCCCGAAAACCGAAAATGCCATTTTCAGTGGCTGAAATTTCCAGTCACCCCTCACTGCAGAACACAAGATCCAGGGGGCGTGGTTGGATCCACATCTAGGGGGTGGAGATTGGTAGGTTTAGGGCTGGAGATGGGTGGGTTTAGGGGTCAGAGGGTGGAGATGGGTAGGTTTATGGATCAGAGGGTGGAGATGGGTAGGTTTAGGGGTGGAGATGGGTAGGTTCATTACAGCAAGGTGGCAGTGCCATTTCATATTCAATCTTGAAAAAAATCTAAAGCATCATGGGAGTTGAACAAAAAGACAAACTAACCAAACTGTTAGAATATTAACTGTTACGCTTTCCTTGGATGATGAGGAAATAAATTCACATTAATAAGAAATGGCGTACAGCTTACTCCACCTGATTATTGCAGCATGCTTGTGGTGCCGCAGATGGGAGAGATTAATTAAGTCATCTCACCTGAGCCGTGTCTGAATCACATCTAGCCATTATAATGCCAGCAGATTTAACACAAGCCTCCTCACTTTATACCAGACATATAACACATTTTATTAAAAATGTACCTCATGACAGCCTCCACATACAGTATGCATTAAATGTTTATGCTAATTAAAAGGTGCAATAAAATTAGCTCCACTTAGACTAAATTAAATGCTTTAAACTGATCAAAGATTATCACATGCCATGTTTTAAGGTAAGGCTTCATTTGTAACTTAAAAATATTTAAAAGATCCTATCGTGAGGATTCAAATTTTCCATGATTTTTCTGAGATAAATAAAATGTGGCATGAATGTTCTAAACTCCTCCCCAATGGAAAAAAAGACCAATAATAGGAACTAAGCATAAAAAATGACTCATTAGGGAATCCTGAAACATTAACACATGCCCGGTCACATCTACATGACAGTGACACCTGTCAAAATTTGATTTGAAAAGAGCTTTGATAAGAGGTTGTGGTCCCACTTTCTATTGTTTGGTACAATGTACCTATTGTGTTCAAGTTGAATTGCAAATCACTTTTGCTATTATACGGTTAAAGTTAGAGATGGGTTTGGTGATATGGTTAGGTTTAAGGGTGAGTTAAGGTGTAGAGGTAAGGTCAACAGTGTAATTATAGATGTAACTACAAAAAATAATTACACTTGTAATTACAGGAAGGCATTTTTAAATATAATTACGGTAACACTTTATTTTAAGGTGTCCTTGTTACACATGTTACATGTACTTACTATTATAATAACAATTAATTATGCATGATTACATGCAAGTAACCATAAGCCAACCCCAAATCCTAACCTTAACCATATAGTAAGTACATGTAGTTAATTAATATTACTCAGTACATTTAAGGTGTCCTTGTTACAGTGCAATTATACATATAAGTACTAAGTAACGTTAATTAACTACATGTACTTACTATTATGATTATAATGTTTGTGTGTCATCTCCCCCGTAAATGCTTCATTTGAAAGTGAAGCGGATCAATGCAGGCTGCACACTGTGAATGAAAAATGTGCTCCGGTCTGGAAGAATTGCTACCGGGTCGCAAGAACGTTCTGGGAAAAATGTGTATAGATAGGCTATGACACACTCTGATTTGTTAATGATTGTTCTAATTATTCAGTATTTTCTTTGTATGCGATTGATATGGAGTAGCAATTTGACAATTTCATGTTAAATAAGTAAATTAAAGATTGCTCTTATCTGTCACATATTAGGAGTTAAACAGATCGCAGTTGATCCGTAATACATACGGATGAGACCCTACCGTTCGGCACGCACATGATTCACAGATTAATTTGCCAATTTACACGTACAAGCAATTTTAAAC
>NW_015505813.1:293053-293612 GCF_001515645.1 Sinocyclocheilus grahami
TTTGTTAATGATTGTTCTAATTATTCAGTATTTTCTTTGTATGCGATTGATATGGAGTAGCAATTTGACAATTTCATGTTAAATAAGTAAATTAAAGATTGCTCTTATCTGTCACATATTAGGAGTTAAACAGATCGCAGTTGATCCGTAATACGTACGGATGAGACCCTACCGTTCGGCACGCACATGATTCACAGATTAATTTGCCAATTTACACGTACAAGCAATTTTAAACGACAAGAAGAAGAAATGAAAGAGAGCTCAATTCATTAATCACGTGCTGTTCGCACAAAATCAAAGCACGCCCAAGCATGTTTCAGACAGCGCGGAAATACCGAGTTGTGTATACACAGGCCTACACACATAAAATTAGCCTAGTTGTCAAAAACCCTTCACGCCGTTGTCATTCTCTGTGCTTTAAATATTTTTTTTCTTGCTTATCCGAAAAAATTGTCCGATCTGTGACAAAAAACCCCCCCTACAATATAATGCGTTGATAATATATAATATAATGCCCCCTAACACCCCCCCGGTCCGGCCGGTCTGCAAGACTATTTTC
>NW_015505813.1:294773-295320 GCF_001515645.1 Sinocyclocheilus grahami
ACCCCCCCCTACAATATAATGCGTTGATAATATATAATATAATGCCCCCTAACACCCCCCCGGTCCGGCCGGTCTGCAAGAATATTTTCCAAATGTAACCGGTCCACGGTGTAAAAAAGGTTGGAGACCGCTGCTCTAGCTTGTTAAATAAGTGGCTCCACTGGGATACTGTCACATGCTGGATCTAACTGCCTTTAATTTCCGGACTGTCCCAGATCACCCTTTATGTCTGTATTAATTACTCAGCGTGATAAAGAGCATGTCTTAATGAAACTGACAGCGCAGGGACTATGTGGTGGATGTGCACCTGGTCAGTGCACAGTCCAGCACTCAATGTATATCGGCCGTTTCAACAATGCTTTTTTATGTATATAAAGCTTGGCTGAAAGAATGTAATTTTATTCGCAGCCTCCTTATCAAGTACAACATTGGGAAGTCGTGGCCTAATGGTTAGAGAGTTGGACTCATAACCCAAAGGTTGTGGGTTCGAGTCTCATACCGGCAGGGATTGTAGGGGGGGGGGGTGGATGTACAGGGCTTCCTTCCA
>NW_015505813.1:295410-310143 GCF_001515645.1 Sinocyclocheilus grahami
ATGTACAGCGCTCTCTCCCACCTTCAATACCATGACTGAGGTGCCCTTGAGCAAGGCACCGAACCCCCAACTGCTCCCCGGGCGCCGCAGCATAAATGGCTGCCCACTGCTCCGGGTGTGTGTTCACGGTTTGTGTGTGTACACTACTGTGTGTGTGCACTTTGGATGGGTAAATGCAGAGCACTAATTCCGAGTATGGACTTGGCCACATGTCATGTCACGTCAAAGGTCTTAATTGTACATTGATACAATTTAATTGTATCTGCTCGAATAGCATGCCAGCTGTGTTGTTAATTCTTTGCTTGTTGTTTAACTAACTAAAAAGTAAGAAAATTAAAATACACAAAACTGTCTTTTGTCTATCTGCCAAACTGTCAGCAGGCCTGTATTGACATATGCCATTAATTGTTAACAAAATGATGACCTCAAAGGACAGATATTTAATCTGAAATGCACTGGCATCCTCTTAAATGCCTGCTGGAAATGGCAATGTGCACTTAATTAGAGAAAAAAAATACAAGACTACAAATGTCAGTTCATAAAAGCCTGAAAGCATGTCACAAAACAGAAAAGCAGGCTGATTATCTCAACAGAACCATGGCAGGCGAAATGTCAGTGAAAGCTAAAACACTGAAATTATTATTATTATTAGCCATTTAAACTAGAATCTGTTCCTGGAATTCAATCCAAACTTATCTGTAAAATGGTATCTGGATATACCTGAGGTCATGTCATTAGTAAAAGTCAACCAATATGATAACTAAGGTGGGAAAACTGACCAATAGTCTATCTATCTATCTATCTATCTATCTATCTATCTATCTATCTATCTATCTATCTATCTATCTATCTATCTAGCTAGCTATATATATATATTTTTAATCGCGATTAATCATATGATTTTCTGCGATTAATCAAGATTAATTGCATTGTTATGCACAAAATTCAATAATGAATTCAAAAGTAGTGTATTGTGCACTTTTTCATTTAAAAGTACTGCTATATGAACAAAAGTGCAATAACATTTGCAGTATTCCTTTCACATAGTAGCAGTTAAAATATTTCTTGTAAATCTCAACTTATAACATTAATGTAATCAAATTATACCAAAGCTATTTGCCACTGCCAGGGCATTAACATTTTTATAGAAATTATTTTATAGTTTGTTATAGAAAAACAAGTTATGCTCAGAGCCCAGAGCCTCGATCATAACATTATAACAGGCACCTTCCGAGTAGCGACCTGCATGATCGCGTGACCCAACGCAACAGAGTGAGGCGTGGGACAACACTTGATGGGCGAGTGCGGGTGGGTAGAGTCTCATGTGTGCGGGATGCGGGAGAATAAGGGTGTATCACACTAGGCAATCTTAACCGTGCCCGAGCGCGTCTGACCCCAAAGTCCGGTTCTTTTGACTAGTGTGAACGCTCCGTGCCGCGGTTCGTTTAGCCGGCCCTGGCTCGGTTGGAAGAGGTGGGCCAGAGTGCGGTTCACTTGGGCTCGGGCGCGGAACGCATGTAGTGTGAGCGGAGCGCGGAACTTCTGATACGTGCAGCATGATTGCGTGAACATTTCTGAGCAGCAAAAGTTATAGATCTGTAAAGCAATATATTGTGAGAGGGCTGTGTGTGTTACCGCGTCCCAAATGACTCAAAATAATAAACCACAAAGTTAACAAAACGATGCACTACACTGTGCTGAGCGAGAGCACTTCTCTGCTGCCTTCACGTGCTATCGGAAACTTCCTATTTCCCACTTGAGCGCTGCTGCAGTCTTAGGCCAAGCCCAAATGCTCTCATTGGTTGAGACGCGTGATGACACCCATCCCAAGTCAATACTGATCAACATCCCACCCCTCCTGTGACCCATGGTTTGTCTATATCTGTATTCAGAGCCAGTAATAAAAACTCCGTTAACGATTAAACAATTAATGCGTTAACGCGATAAGAACGCGTTAACTTGTCCAGCCCTAATATATATATATATATATATATATACTGTATATATATTAGGGATGTGCATCTCATGACTCAGGCCGATATGATACGCATCTCGATGCATAGCCAACGATACGATACATTAAAGATACATACGAAGCAGCTACCGATGCGATGCGATACGATTCACCCCTATTACGATGCAGTGCGATCCGATTTCAATTCGATTCGATTCAACACAATGCGATTCGATGCAATACGATGCAATACGATGCAATGGAGAAAATATGATAACTTTTCATGCCTTGAGGCCTGTTTCATAAAACAAGTTAACCAAATAAGCCAGGCTTATTTCAGTTAGTCTGACTCATTGTCAAATGATTTGGTTCCATAAAGCAAATTTAACATGGGCCTAGATCAAGCTTAGTCACTGTGGCAACTTATGCTGGGAAACTAACCTGGTCTAAAGCAGGCTAGCTGTCAGGCTAATCTAAGCTCCTCTACTGACCAACTGACCAATAATGATATTACCACTGTCTCAGTTTATACTATTACTATTACTATTATTATTACATACTAATATATATATATATATATATATATCTCAATATGAATACCAATTTTGTGAACAAATCAATCTCAAAAGAGTTTTGCAATTATCAAAGAGAATAAATTATAATTAATTAAAAAAATTTATGCTATTACAGCTAAAATGCTATGCTATATCCCAGCTATATGTTCATTTTTCAGGTAAACTGTGTTTGCTTTCATGGAACCTGGTAGCATAATATATAGGTTGCTCTTTTCCATACAACAAAAGCTAATAACGATCCTGTTTAAATCTGGAAACTACGAAAAAATGTAGAATTTTGAACAAGTGTTTATTATGGCTTTTAAAATTAATTAGAATTATTTAACACTCTGCACTATTTCTAGGTCATTTTTCAAAAAGCACATTTGTGATGCTGACCGTGTGAACTCTTTGTACAAAACATATTTATACAAGAGATTAGATGTTCTGGATTCCACAGAAGCATGCATGTTTCATCCTGTGGGATGGTGTGAATTGAAGATAAAACTGTTGCTGGGCCTCAGAGGCAGAAAATGTCTGGCGTCTTGTTTTAAAGGGTTTTACACCTAAAATAACCACCAGGGCCCCGCCATTTATACCTCCCCATGTGTAATACACATGACAGACTGCCAGTCTACCTAACCATGATCGTAACCCTCTGAGAAATGCTCCTGTCCTGCTCTTCTCACTTGTCTCTCTGTAGAATTTGCCTTTTGCTAATCTTCAAAATCTATTAATAGTGTTCTGTTTTTATCTTTTAGTTTCCACTTGTTACCTCAGTCATTCCAGTCAGTCATTATTGTGCTTCTCTTAAATTATCTTCCTTTTTTAGTTTTGTGTTAAATACATCTATTGAAAAGAATAGTTCCCTAAAAAAAAACAAAAAACAGCAGGGCTGAGGAGTTCAACATAACAGAACTAGTTAGCGGTCTCGCTATCTCCTGCCAATGCAGTTGAGAGCATTACTATTACGCCCTCAGTCAAAGGACTGTGCTACATGCCAACTACACTAAGAAAACGGCTTGATGAAACAACCTCAGGCTTGTATCACCACATTAGCAAAGGCACTTTAGTGCCGAAAAGGAAGAAAAGCATAATGAGCACAGTATTTTATTAATTTGACAGTAAAGGCCACTAAAACAACAACAAAGACAACAGAAATACTCTGCTGTCTAAAAGAATAGGTCTCTATGATATGGCTTGTGTTCCACCTTCTAGGGCTGCCGCCTAATTGTCGAATAAACATTAGTTGACGAGAAGAGGCTTAGTCAACCAAATTTTAATTAGACAGTTGGTCACAGGAAAAAAAGTCACACAGTCTGTGATGGACAGATCGTTAACATGGCTGATATATATTTATTTATTTGTTTTTATGTAATGTAGCCTACAGTAGGCTTGTGCCACTCAACTTGACAACCGCCCCTGGCCGAGTAACACATATGGTAGTATAACACTTTTTTTTATGTAAATGCTGTTTTAGGTGAGTATTACAACACGACTTTAGTACAAAACATTGTTTACAAAAGAAATACCAGGTTAGCAATTAAATGTTAAATCGTGACCATGGAAACATTTGGATTTGTGCCGAATGAGAGAGGTACGTGAACCCATAAATTTAAGACATGTCTGTTTTGTATACTGTTTTGTGATCTGGCAACCCTATTTTCGACAAATTTAACAGTATTCCATGAGTTATTTCACTGGACATGGAATCTTTTGTTTCTTTTCCCAAATCTTCACTCACGTCCCATTTTCTCAGTAGATTATAAATGGTTCTTCCTTTCATTCTTTACAATGCAAGTCAATGGGGCCCAAAACAAGGCTGGAGACTTTTTTCAAAATGTTTTCTTTTGTGTGATATTGACAGTTGACAACTTTCAATTTTCAGCAGGCAGATGAAAAAACTTGTAGATTTATAATGAGGGTGGTATGGGCTGCTGACTAAAAATGTTCTATAGTAAGTGAAAAACAGTATGTGTAAAAAGAGTAGTATGTTAGAATTCACTCAGATGCCCTACTACTTCCGGCGTGAATCTGAAGTTCACATCCAACAGACACTTTACTATCGCATGAGGGGATTTGTGAATGGCAGTCACTGGGATGGTACCCTTTTAAAAGGAACAAAAATATGCCATTTAGGTACCAATATGTATACTTTAGGTACTAAAATGTATCTTTAAGATACCAAAATGCACCCTTTAGGGATAAACACAATACAAAGGTGTACCTTCTGAAAAGGTGCCCCAGTGACAGATTCTGTACCTTTTTTCTTAGTGTATGACTGAGTAAATCAAATTTCAAAATATATATGCATGGTATGTTGAACAGTACTTTTCACTTTTTAAAAAACAAACAAAAAAACTAAACAAGCACTTATACTGGAGTAATATGTTATTAGGATATCTGTACTTTTACTCGAGTACTTGAATCATGTACTTTGTCCCCCACTGAGGGTGAGTAAATAACGATAATGGATATATGGATTTTGCTGAGTCAGCTCATGCCACCTCCAGGACTGACATACTGGAATAATATTTAGCTGACATTTGAACAGGCTGGGGAGACAGTGTCTCTCGGCTTTGCTCACAGTGGGGGTATTTGGTAATCCTGTAATGATCGCTGTTAAAGCTGTGGTCTGATCCCCTCTCGTTCTGCACTCGTCTCAAAATTGGGTTTTAAATCCCTTCATTGCTGCTGCTTATCTCTATTCTGTGAGAGTCAAAGCTAATTCAGTTACTGAGGTTAGTTGTGGCGACACCATTATTGGTTGCCTGGTCACCGAACACACTGTCACATAACACACAGTCTAGGGTCTGTTCAAACCTTTCTCCATCCCACAAACTGTCAGACAATAAAAAAGACTCATTGTTATGCATATCATCTCGTTCACTGGTAAATGTGCTGTCGTCTTCTCTGATCCGGCTTTATTGTATTCACTGCTTTCATTAAATCTAAGCTGATCTCATACCCTCCATGTTTGTTCTATAAGTATTCCTCAAAGACTTTTGCCCTATCAGAATCTTGTTTTGTTTCACTTTTTCTTTTTTTTCACTTTTTTCAGTTTTTCTTTTTAATGTGTTCAGTGGAGAGTTTCGAGCGAATTACAAGATTTTAATTAATGTCAAGTTATTTTGTGATGTATGTTTGGTATCTTAAAGGGATAGTTCATCCAAAAAAGAAAATTCTGTCACACGAAAAAAGATATCTTGATATTGTCACGATCTCTAGCTGGAGTGCCCATGAGCTCTGCTAGAGGGCACTTCATCCTGGACTCTTTGCCATTCACCCCAGACTCCATTTCCCATAACCCTTTGTCTGGACACATCATCAATTGCAATCACTTGTCTCTCATTACCTCATCAGTCTACAACTATAAGAATGGCACACACACATTAGTTCATCGCTGGTTATTGAATGTTTGAATATTTTCCTAGTTTCCTGTGTGTTCCTTGTTTTCCTAGTTTTGCCTTGCCTTAGTATTTTGACCCTGGACTGTTTCCTCGATTCTGATTGTTTGCTGCCTGCCCTTACCATTGCCTGTTATCTGGATTACTCTTTAGCTCTGCCTTGGATATAACTGTTTGCTGTTAATGGACCCTGCCTGCATTACTACTCCTTGTTTTTTAAAGCCTGCATTTGGATCCCCAACTCTGCTGTCGTCTCACTCGTTACAGAATAACCTGCCATACCCGGATCCAGCAGTTTTTAGAACATTCCAGGCCTATCATGGACCCAGTGGACCAGCTACTTCACCTTCTGCAAAAGGACCTATCTATCAAGGAGTACGTTCATCAATTCTGTGAGTTTTTGTACCGTGTGCCGTATATGATGAGATTTTGTTTAAGGACCCAGTGAGCCAAATAAGTCATTGTTACCCGGAGGGGAGTATGATGGTAGTTTGAAGGATTTTATGGACTATGCTCTGTTGTTATGTGGCTCTCCTTTCACTGTGGGAGAGGCAGAACCTCTTCACAAAATGGCTGCCAGCCCAGAGACTTTCCACACCATGGTCGCCATTCCTTAGTCTCATCCCGTCATGGCCACAGTTTCAAAGTCTGCTCTCAAGCCTGCTGGCCACTACACACTCCAGTTCTCCATGCACAGTACCGTCAGTCTTGGAAATCTATGATGTACTCTCTGTCCTGCCAGTTATGGCTACAGCCATTCTCTGTGTTTGGGCTGCACACACCACTGTAGTTTCCTCAGAGGTGGCAGCCTTCACTGCAGAACCTCCCGAGGTGGTGGCTCCCACTCTACTCCCTGAATCTATTCCCAGGTTTAACCGAGAGAAGGCTCCTGATCCCAAAGTTAGCCCAGAGAGGGCTTCTGTTCTAGAGCCTAGCTCAGAGATGATTTTAGTCCATGACCACTGCCCCATGCTTATTTCCACTCCTGATCTCAGTTTTGTGTCTGCTTCAATATCAGAACAGAGCTCAGTGTTCATTCCAGCCCCCGACTTTAGTCTAGTGAGGTCTTCAGCTCCTGAGTACAGTGCAAAGATGGCTTTAGTTCCTGAATCTGCTCCCGAGTCCACTCATGTTCTAGAGTCTTCTCCAGAATTCGTTGGATTCTCTGAACCCATTTTCGAGCTTCCTCCAGCCCCCGAGTTTGCTCCAGAACTCACTCCTGTCCGTGGGTCCCCTCCCGAGTCGACTCCAGTCTATGAGTCTGTCCAAGAGCTCACTCCAGCCCTTGAAGCTGTCCCCAGAGTCCGCTTATGTTCTCCCTGAGGTGGCAACTTCTGTTGCAGAACCTCCTCTGACAGTAGCAGCACTCTTTCCCAAGCTCCTCGATTCTGATTGTTTGCTGCCTGCCCTTACCGTTGCCTGTTATCTGGATTACTCTTTTACCTCTGCCTTGGATATCACTGTTTGCTGTTACTGGACCCTGCCTGCATTACGACGCCTTGTTTATTAAAGCCTGCATTTGGATCCCCAACTCTGTTGTTGTCTCCCTCGTTACAGATATTTTGAAATGTCCATACAATGAAAGTCCAGTGCTGTTAGGATTGATTTTCAAAATATCTTCATTTGTGTTCCACTGAAGAAAATCATTCAGGTTTGGAACAACATAAATGTGTAAATAATGACAGAATTTTGCTATCCATTTAACCATCAAACTCATTTAAACTCAGACTGAGTTAATCATTATAATTTATCTTTATTTAATTTTTTTCAATCATCCACGCTGTTACAGTCAAACCAGCACTCTTCATCACAGTTACTGTGTGTTGTTTTAACAAAATTCTACATAAATATATACATAATTTTGATTATGTTTCCGAGTTCCACAGTGGCCATAGTTGTCATATGGAAACATTCATATTTTCTCAATTTACTATACAGTACAATATTTTAAATAAAGTTAATCAATGAATCCTAAACTTAACATATATGCATGAAAATGTACATAAATGTGTATATGACTCTATCCTATGTTCATCCTCTGCTTGTACCCTTGTTTTGTTTTTATTTGGACTTTTAGTTTGTAGTTCAGTTCATGTTTCTATGGTTCTTGTTTGTTGCGATTTTTTTTTTTTTTGAGTAAACTCACCTGTGTCTAGTTCCCTTTCGTGGAACTTCGAACTGCGTCCTCTAGGGGTCGCTATGGGGAACGCCTCGCCGTGACCCGTGTCTGAAGCCTACATTGAAAAAACACCAACTTGTTTGGCCGGCGACAGCCATGACGTCACTACCGTCGCAACTAGTACAAAATAGGCGCCGGTAGCGCACATCATCACTTTCTTCGTCTTCACTGACCAACATATATGCATGAAAATGTACATAAATGTGTATATGACTCTATCCTATGTTCATCCTCTGCTTGTACCCTTGTTTTGTTTTTATTTGGACTTTTAGTTTGTAGTTCAGTTCATGTTTCTATGGTTCTTGTTTGTTGCGATTTTTTTTTTTTTTTGAGTAAACTCACCTGTGTCTAGTTTATATCCTCATTTACTTGTGTAATTATACATTTTTGTTTCTTCATTAGTTTTTAACAAATGCTCCAGTTTTGTTATGTTCATGTGTTCCTACATATGGATGGACGGTCACGTTGCTTTGATTTTATTATTGATGTTTTGGTTTTGTTTGTTGTTTTTGCTGTACATTCGTAATAAACTACTGCTTGTATATAGATCCTCCTCAACTACACTCTTTGTCTCCAGCAAAATGTTATAGTCTACTAGCACGATTTGAGGGCACTTGAGTATGTGTATCTCATGTGAGGAAAAAGCCTTGGAGAGAAAATCAGATGTCATTTGTCTAAGTAACAGCACATTATTGGTTTCTTTAAGGACTGACATTCTAATTCGTATAATGCAATTTGTTTTGTTATAGGTCTCAAATAGCGTGAAAATCAAGGAAATTGACACTGCCATTTGGTAAAACTATACAGAGGATTACATAACTTTTCTGCCTGATTTGACTATTAAAACTAATATTCAATCGTGTAACATACTGTAATGTTTGAATCAGACTCTTTCATATTAAAGAGGCTTTAAATAAAAAGTAACTTAAAGAACGTGAAGTACATGTTTAGCCTATTTAATAAAACATGGTGGTGAGAAAAGCTGAAAGGCTGTGCTGAATGCCGGCTGCTGTGCTGGCCGACTGCTTTCTGCCCCCTAGAAGGTCTACAAGCTGCAGGCTGGGATTTTTTTTCTGGCATGGCTTCACTTATAAATCCTCTCTGTGACTGTGCTGCACCTCCGGAAAAGGCAGAGGTAGAGAGAATAAGGATGCACACAGGGGAATCAGTGCCTGAATCTGGGTCCCCATTAAACCGTGACAGCCAGCAGGTAGAAAGTAAACTAATTAATGCAACAGTAAAACCAGCCATCACTGAACATTTACTTTTGTAATATACAGGAACTTAATGTAAAATGGCCAAGTACAGAAATTAACTTTTCCATTAAGGGGAGATATTTGCCCATTTAAATTGATTTCCAGGAGTAGTTTTATTCTAACATTATTAAATGCATGCAATTATTGAAATGAATCCATAAAGTTAATTACAATAATAAGACACTACAGCACTTTCATCAGTCAAATGAAATACAAAATGAATCTTTGCACTGCAGAAGTGACACAGAAGCTGCATCTAAAGTTGCATTTAGTCTGTATTTAATAAGACTGTTTAATGCTGTTCCGAGGTGGCATGGATGCATTTACATTAATTAAAAAAAACACAAATTCATACAGTATCGGAACACTAGTGTGTTGCCTAGAGATGTGAAACAGTTCTGTTGTGTTTTGTATTATGTCTAAATCTAAGCCACTTCATATTAACTTCTAGTTTACTCTATACTATACCATGTTATGAATGTTATGTAGAAGAAGAAAAAAGGAACTCATACATGGACATTTTGTGCACCCATACCTTGGATTTTTGGGGGCAATTTTATTCAGTTTAGTTGAATTTCTTCTCTGAAAAGGGTGAGAAATTAGCGTATTCCCCAACAGCCATAGTGGCTGAAGAACCTGAAATTTTATCATTTTATTAATTGAATTTGTACAGTTTTAGCTGAAGGACCTATTTCTGCCTGATCTGACTGGACTGAAAAAATCCTATTAAAATGAAAATCAATGGTGTAACCTAGCATTATCAGGTTGATTCAGTAATATTAAAGAGGTCATATGATGCGATTTCAATTTTTCCTTTCTCTTTGGAGTGTTACAAGCTCTTGGTGCATAAAGAAGATCTGTAAAGTTGCAAAGACTAAAGTCTCAAATCCAAAGAGATATTCTTTATAAAAGTTCAGAGTCAGCCACACCTACCTAAAATGGCTCGTTCTAACACGCCCCCACATATCTACCTCACTATGTGGGAATATTTGCATAACGCCGCCCAAATGTTCACGCAAAGAAAGAAGATGTAACTTTTATTCTCACTGTAGTATTGTTGCAGCCATGTCGTGAAGGCGCTGTGTGCTTCGTTGTGAAAGCGAAACTACTTTGTTTGGTCTTCCAAAAGAGGACGATATCCGCTTCGTCATGCCTAGAGCTGATCTGTGCTGGTCGCTGAGGTAATACATCAACTTTCACCATGGACAAAGCCCGAGGTGGTCACATGTGGTTGCAGCTCATTCGTCGTATCCGCCAGGCGCGCCGTTCTCGACCGCTATCCCGGCCTCAGCGCACGCTAAGCCGGGGCTTCCCCTCACGTTAGGCCGCAGTGTTTTTCGTTGTGAAAGCGAAACTACTTTGTTTGGTCTTCCAAAAGAGGACACGACTACAAATCAGTGGTTAAGTTGTATTTACAACACTGTTCCAGAACAGTTTAACCCAAATATCCAGATGTGTGCAGCACATTTTATGGAGGACTGTTTACTGATCCTGGGAGAGTAATGTTAGACTACAATGCCGGCAGTTCTGACTCACGTAAGTACGTTTTCATTTAAAGGATTTGCCACTGATGATTCAAACGCAAGATTTGGGCAGGAGAGTAGCACTTGTTGTTTGTCATTTCTCAGATCACAAATGCAGACAGCGTTTTATGTTTACGCGGAGCGATGCAATGCAACGCAACGCGTAAAAAGACAGTATAAGTCATTATAATCAGTAATTATGTCCCCACTGGATGCAACAAATGTCTCGTTTGTAATGGGTTTTAATTTTTTTGTCTCGTCATTCCGGCCGGACACGGCATCAACAGTATGTGAGGGGCGTAACATTTCCGTCTCATGCTTGAGGTATTCGGCCAATCACAACGCATTGGATAGCTGGCCAATCAGAGCACACCTCGCTTTTTCAGACCGATGAGCTTTGTAAAAATCTACGCATTTCAAAAAGGCGGGGCATAGAGGAGAAACAATAATGTACAGTATGTGGAAAATAATGTGTTTTTTTTTACTTTAAACCGCATAAACACATTTCATTACACCAGATACACAAAATAATGTTCTTTTTAGCAGCATCATATGACCCCTTTAAATATTTTGGACTTGGCAGTTGGCATGTCCACATCTTCACAACTGTATCATCCATTTGCATAATTACCCACTCGATGATTGGAGAAAAGCTAACTTGCTTCTGTCACGAATCCTGTGCCTGCCCTTCCGTTCACTCACCACCAGAGATCACCCGCTCATTATGATGGACTCTTGCACAACACTACTATTGCACTTCACACCGGACTACATTTCCCATTATCCATTGCACTGATTACACACACAGCTGCAACCAATCAAACTCCCTACATAAGCCATGGACTTCCTCATTCTCACTGCTGAGTATTGTTAGTGCATATCGTTAGGTTAGTGGTAGCAACGTTACGGAGCCCTATTCCTAGTCTTGTATTTGTTCCTAGTTCTAGTCTAGTCTTGCCTCGTTGTGTTATCTGATTGCCTGGTTGCCTGATTCCCTGCCTGCCTTGGATTTCTCTCACCTTATCGTTTGGACTTTGTTTGCCCCTTTACTGGACTATCGCCTGTTTGTCTCTTTACTGGACTATCGCCTGTTTGTGGATTAGCCGTTTGGCTTGCCCTCTGGATTACGTTCGCCGATCGAAGACCCTCACCTGCCCTAGGAATACTCTTTGCCTTTCCTGTGATGTAGCTGTGTTGTTGTTTGACCCTTGCCTGTTTTTTGATCATGCCTTTGTAATAAAGCCTTGCACATGGATCTGCACGTCTGTGTGAAAATGATGCAACCGAGTCTGGTTAGGACGCGGTGTTACATTTTGTCCACCAGTGTGATAGATAAGCAAAATTACCTGACATGTAAAGTAGTATATTTTTACTTTTTAATAAATATTTTAATGTACACTATACATTTTAACTGTAATGTGTTGTCTAATGTTACATTTAACATTAATGTTTTAAATATATTCAATTACAACTTCATCTTTACAAATGTGTAATTACAAATATATTTAAATATATTTTCAATAGAAATGAAAGTATATTTGACAGTACACTGTAAGTATATTTCAAACACAAAGAGAAGTAATTATGAACTTAAATATAAACATGTACTTAAGTCCTTCTTTACTTGGTCAAAAAAGCACTCTTAACTTCAAACAATTGCATTTAATATACATTTAAACTATTATACATTCTCAGTAACTGTAAATAACATGCACTTAAGTGTCCGAAAACATTACATTTACACTTAAGTATATTATTTTAAAGTATATTATTTCCATAGTATGTACAATTTTAAAAGTATGCTAAAGGTTACTTATTTTTCATAAGGATATAGTTGGTGAATAAAATCAGTTTTGATGTTATAACCACTCATTTTTGTTGTGGTGATGCGATACGTTATGTAAAATATGAGTTTTTGTCCTAACCGTCTGCGACCATGCAGTGGGTAACATCATATATATATATATATATATATATATATATATATATATATATATATATATATATATATATATATATATATATTTATATATATATATTGGCTGGTGATTGTGATGTGTCAGTGTGAAAATGATGCAATCGAGTCTGGTTAGGACGCGGTGTTACATTTTGTCCACCAGTGTGATAGACAAGCAAAATTACCTGACACTGCACAAAAATACTTGCATGCCATTACATGCCATACCTGCAAAAGGAAGTCAAGCAGATTGTGACATTATGAGTTCATTTCTGAGAAAAGCAGACAGTGTTGCAAATCTATTTTCTGGCAGCAACAAGTACGTTCCTCACAGCCCTCTGCCTACGTTAAATCACCTCTTAGATAACTGGTGTGAAATGAGGAAGGCTGGAAACAAGTGTGAGGGATGGAAAGAGACAGAGAGAGAGAGATATACGGAAGCATATCTGATTCTTGGTACTCATTAAATTTTACTGCTCATGTAGACAGACTGAACTTGGTGATCACATCATTCGCAGCCTGAAAACCACACTATGTGACATTTGCAAGTGGTAACTTCCACCATTTTCAGATCCGGACTAGCAATATTGTGTTTATGTAAAACTTAAAGGTTAATTTGAGACCGACAGTAAGTGCGGTGAAGGGTAAGGGGCAGCCAAGCTTTGAGTTAGCGTAATAGCTAATATACTACTTCCTAAACCAGCTGTCTTACAGGAAATAGAAAAAGTGTGAGAATACTGTAAGCTAATTAGCCATGATGAAACTTGAAGGAAAAGGCTGTCATTTAGAAATGAATGTGCATTGACACCTGCAATTGAGAACTGTCACATGATTTCCTCTTAGCGAGGCTCACATTAGCTCCTTTTAGACAGGTTGACAGACATTAATATACACCTGCCATTGCATGAGTCTCATGGGAGTCAAATGGTTCCTGTCAAAAACACAGGAAATAGAGAGTTTCAAGTTTCAAGTTTGAGATCTCGTGTGTATTACACAGACAAGTCATGCAGATGTGAATCAACAGGGTGCAAAATATCAGTCCACAACCCATTCTTTTCATCACAGGTTGCCAAAACTGTCTCAGTTTGTCAGCGATAGATTTGTATGTGATCATTCCCCATTGTGAAAAGAAGTGTGCTTAATTGTATTGAATGCATACACTTGTAGTGTACTTCAAATCTTAAAAGCATATTTTCTAAAAAGCAACTGTACAAACAAGTTTTCTGTAGGAATGTTTCTACAAGTGTCTTGTTCTTACTGACACACCACAGCAAACGATAGAAATAACTTTCTTAAAACCATTATTTTGTTGGTGAAAATAACCATAATTAATCATATCTCGAAGACAACAGAATTAATTATATATAAAGATATACTTAAGTAATCTTTCTAAAAAAAAAGATTTTAATTATTGGACCAAAAATCTCTACATGTAATAACATAAAACACTGTCTAACACTTGATTAAGATGGCGCCGCACACGGCAGCCTCAGTGCTTGGCTCTCCAGTGTTTGTACTGTTTTTGTTAGTTTTTCCTGTTTTTTTGTTTCTCAAACACGATCAGTTTTACCAGGGATGAACTGCTGAACATTTGGCAGAACACACCACAAAATCTTCTACCGGATTTCGATTATTCGGACGTTTTGCTGAACGTTGTAGTTGGCGGAACAGCGGCGCTGATCAAGCGCTTCAGGATGCGCAGACGGGGGAAGAGAGCCGGCATGTGAAGCTCAGGCAGCGCGGATTTCGAACGCCGTTGCCTAGCATCCATCTGGCAAATCTCCGCTCTCTACCCAACAAAACGGATGAACTTTTTCAGCTCTCTAGGACAAACAAGGATTTTTCAAACTCTGCTGCTCTGTGTTTCACAGAAACCTGGCTGAATGACGCCATTCCGGACAGC
>NW_015505813.1:311170-315788 GCF_001515645.1 Sinocyclocheilus grahami
AGTTTTACCAGGGATGAACTGCTGAACATTCGGCAGAACACACCACAAAATCTTCTACCGGATTTCGATTATTCTGACGTTTTGCTGAACGTTGTAGTTGGCGGAACAGCGGCGCTGATCAAGCGCTTCAGGATGCGCAGACGGGGGAAGAGAGCCGGCATGTGAAGCTCAGGCAGCGCGGATTTCGAACGCCGTTGCCTAGCATCCATCTGGCAAATCTCCGCTCTCTACCCAACAAAACGGATGAACTTTTTCAGCTCTCTAGGACAAACAAGGATTTTTCAAACTCTGCTGCTCTGTGTTTCACGGAAACCTGGCTGAATGACGCCATTCCGGACAGCGCACTACATCTGCCCGGCTTTCAGCTGTTTAGAGCAGACCGCGACACAGAATAAATGGGGAAACCACGCGGCGGGACTGATCAGATCACAGACACAGAACAACAACACCCAGACTCTGTTATAATCATTCTTGGGGACTTTAATAAAGCAAATCTTTCCTGTGAACTGCCAAAATACAGACAGCATGTTACATGTCCCACCAGAGATGGTAATATATTGGATCATTGTTCCACCACAATAAAGGATGCATATCACTCCGTCCCACGGGCAGCTTTGGAGCTCTCTGATCACTGTTTAGTTCATCTTATACCGACCTACAATCAGAAACTGAAATCAGCTAGACCTGTATTAAGGACTGTAAAAAGATGGACTAATAAAGCAGAGCAGGATTTACAAGCTTGTTTTGACCTCACTGATTGGAGTGTTTTTGAAGCTGCTGCCACCGATCTGGACGAGCTCACAGAGACTGTAACATATCAGTTTCTGTGAAGACATGTGCATTCCTACCAGGACATTCTTATCAATTAATAATGATAAACCTCAGACAGCACCGTCAGGCCAAAGAAAGTGCTTGCAGAAATGGGAACAGATTCTTGTATAAACAGGCCAAATACACACTGGAAAAGGAGATCAGAGTGGCAAAGAGGAATTATACTGGAAAGCTAAAGAACCAATTAGTTTCCAGTGATTCTGCTTCAGTGTGGAAAGGTCTGAAAGACATCACCAACTACAAGACACCATCCCCCAGCACTGTGGAGAATCAACAACTGGCAGACAATCTGAACGAGTTTTATTGCAGGTTTGAAAAAAACACCATTCACACCTCCTGCAACTCCCCTCTCCCCCCTCCAGCACTCCAGATCAGTGAAGATGACGTGTGTCAGATATATTATATTATATATTGTGTTTTTGCTTTTTTGTATAATGTCTATTTTGTCTATTTTTATATTATCCTTTTTATTATCTGTGTCCTGTCTTGCCACTGTCATTCTGTTGCACTGTGGAGCTTCTGTCACTAAAACAAATTCCTTGTATATGTAAACATACCTGGCAATAAAGCTCATTCTGATTCTGATTTTGATGGCTGCTTTGTTAATTCCTCTTCATCAGTTAGGTGTCAGGATTATGGACTTATCTGTGTGTTTTTGCCCCTATGATCCAGTTTCTTCCTCATGTTGATTGTGTTAATTTGGTTCCATGTGTGTCTCGTTCCTCCCCAATTATCCTGCCTTTAAAAGCCCTAGTCCTTTCAGTTATTGTTTGTTGGGTCTACTTGTTGAATGTCCTCCTTGTTCTCTGTTTTCCTGTGGATTATTAAAGACTGTGTTGTTCAAGAACTCCTCGTTTCCTTGTACCTTGCTCCCCAAGTGAAATGTGACAGAAGACCCGACTGAAACAGTTACCTCCGTTTGTACCCTCCATTTTGTTCCTTTGCCCCGAATTCATCCTCCTCCTGCTGGAGCAGGGGGACAATTCGCTCGAGGGTCATACCAGAGTGTTTCTGGCTGTGGCCCATCTCACCACCTATCCGTACGACGCGCTCTGCGCGTTCTATGACGCCAGCCTCAACACCGCGTGCAGAGTGCCGTTGTCTGAAGATGGCCCTCGAGCTGAATTCGCCGCCTTTGTGGAGTGGATACTGGCAAGAAATGGATCTCCGTTCCCCGCCGGTTCCCAGGAATTTATCGCCAGTGCCACTCCCGACCCAGAGCCCAGCCCACCATCTCCCCGATGCGCGGAGCACATGCCCAAGCCCACCGCTGAATTCAGTTCAGAGCGCCCTCCAGTGCCCCCTCCTAGAAAGCACCCTCCAGTGCCTGTTCCTAGAAAGTTTCCTCTCCTCGAAACTGCCCACCTTCCCACCCACTCCAGCCCCTCTGCTTGCCCTCAGCCCACCATCATAGCAGTGCGAGCCCCGCAGGACTGCCATCCTCCAGCGTCGCCATGGCTGGAGTCTCCCTTGACTCCGTCTCCAGCCTCCGAGGCCCGGACTCCGCCTCGACCCGTTGACCCATCGGCTCCACCATGGCTCCTAGCTCCCTCCTCTCCGTCATGGCCCGGCAGTCCACAAGCTCCGCCAGCCTCCCTCATCCCTCTGGCTCTGTCAGGCTCCTTCATCCCCTCGGCTCCACCTCAGTCCTCTGTCGCTCTGGCTCCCCCGCGGCCTCCCTGATCCACATCTCCGTGTCGGTCGCCGGCGCCATCTGCTCCACCTAGGACCTCCGAATCCTCCCCGTTGCCCTGGCTCTTCGGCTGTCCATCTCCGCCTCGGGCTACTCCACCACCTGCTCCGCCACCATTGGTCGGCCCCCTGGAGTCGGCGGCCATTCCTCCTCCATGGCTCCTCCCTCCATCGGCTCCACTGTGGGTCGACATCATGGCGATGGCCTGGGTCCTGCTGTGCTCCACCTGATCCGGGTCCCTCCTGTCTCCTCCCTGGCTCCTCCCTCCATCGTCGCCCCCCTGGTCTCTGTCTGCCAGCCTCCTCCCAAATATTCGTCCTCCTCCCAAGTTCCCACCCACGCCTCCCTCTGTTGTTGCTACGGTGCGAGGATGCACCTTCCGGGAGGGGGCGTTATGTCAGGATTATGGACTTATCTGTGTGTGTTTTTGCCCCTGTGACCCAGTTTCTTCCTCATGTTGATTGTGTTAATTTGGTTCCAGGTGTGTCTCGTTCCTCCCAAATTATCCTGCCTTTAAAAGCCCTAGTCCTTTCAGTTCTTGCTTGTTGGGTCTACTTGTTGAATGTCCTTGTTCTCGGTTTTCCTGTGGATTATTAAAGACTGTGTTATTCAAACCATCCTCGTTTCCTCATTCCTTGCTCCCCGAGTGAATTTTGACATTAGGAACCTAGGTGTGCTATTTGATAGCAATCTTTTCTTTGAAAACCATGTTTCTAGCATTTGTAAAACCGCATTTTTCCATCTTAAAAATATATCTAAATTACGATCTATGCTCTTAAAGTCAAATGCAGAAACGTTAATTAATGCGTTCATGACCTCAAGGCTAGATTATTATTGTAATGCTTTATTTGGTGGTTGCTCTGCGCGCTTATTAAAGGGGTCATATGACATTGCTAAAAATAACATTGTTGTGTATTTGGTGTAATGCGACGTGTTTATGCGGTTTAAGGTTAAAAAAACACATTATTTTCCACATAATGTACATTATTGTTGCTCCTCTATACCCCGCCTTTCTGAAACGCGTCGATATTTACAAAGCTCTTCGGTCTGAAAAGCGAGGTGTATGCTGATTGACCAGCTATCTAGTGAGTTGTGACTGGCTGAATACCTCAAGTGTGTGACGGAAATGTTACACCCCTTACCATACTGTGATGCCCTGTGTCATGGCGCGACAAGACAAAAACAATAAAACCCATTACAAACGAGGCATTTATTGCCTTGTTGCCAGACTGTCCTTGCAAAGTTGGAACTGCCCCACTTTATAGAAACAGACACGGGCATTGTAGGCTTCTCTCACAGGAAACAGTCCTCATCCTCCGCAAAATGTGCTCGACACATCTGAATAACAAAAACAATAAAACCCATTACAAACGAGGCATTTATTGCCTTGTTGCCAGACTGTCCTTGCAAAGTTGGAACTGCCCCACTTTGAGTGAGCGGAGGCCGGCGGGCTTGAGAACGGCGCCGGATTCGACGAAGGAGCGGCCGGCGGGCTTGTGGCAACCACATGTGACGACGCCTGCTCGACACATCTGAATATTTGGGTTGAACTGTTCTGAAGCAGTGCTGTAAATACAACTTAACCACTGATTTCTAGTTGTGTCCTGAGTGAGTGGAGGCTGGAGGCCTAGAGTGAGCGGATGCAGGCTTGAGAACGGCGCGGCCGGCGGATTCGACGAAGGAGCGGCCGGCGGGCTAGCGGCAACCACATGTGACGACGCCGGACTGGACTCTGCTTCGTCCATGGTGAAAGCCGATCCGGCGATTCACAGCGCGAAGTTGATGTATTTCTCACACACAGTGGGCTAGAGTGAGCAGCGGCCGGCAGCCTAGAGTGAGGAATGGCCGGTGGGCTGAGTGAGCGGAGGCCGGCGGGCTTGAGAACGGCGCCGGATTCGACGAAGGAGCGGCTGGCGGGCTTGTGGCAACCACATGTGACGACGCCGGACTGGACTCTGCTTCGTCCACGGTGAAAGCCGATCCGGCAATTCACAGCGCGAAGTTGATGTATTTCCTCCTCGACCAGCACGGATCAGCTCTAGGCATAATGAAGCGGATATCGTCCTCTTTTGGAAGGCCAAACAAAGTAGTTTT